>NW_021636006.1:0-49090 GCF_004799145.2 Neltuma alba | reverse complement strand
TATAGAGGTAATTTAGAAAAAATTGATAAATATGAGAAATAAGTATTATATTTTAAGACTAAAACCAACTCAATAATTAAGGACCGGAAGAATATATGGTTTTCATATCAACGGGCTAAAACTAGCGTTTTACAATTGCTGCAAATCGCAGGTTCATTAGTGACCGGCATGGCACGGTTTATTTCTCATGAGGAGGGAAAAAAAAATCATTTACATGAATTGCGCATTAGGAGAATTGTTTTTCATTTAATTTACGCTATTAATTTTTTTAATTACCGTTTCTCTGCATTGGACGTTGGCATTTCAAATTTCATGAAATTTTTAATATAACGGATTTTATGTGAACAACCTCAAATTTCAATTTATATGAAATATAACATTTTGAACTAGGTGTCCAGTAACTGAATCCAAAACACAGACACACATAAACATATTGTTTCGGCAGCATAATAAAAGTGAACTCGACCGTTTTTAAGGAAAGCACCTGAAGTATTTTTCTATATACGTCTCCTAAAGTTACTTCTAGTATAATTTATCCCTAAAATAATTTGAATGGGGCAATTTCATCCAAAATAATCGAAGGTTATCTTTGACCGTTAAAGTGCTAAGTAAGCAAGAGTTTGACCAAAAAAATCTGATGTGGCATGTACTAGATAGATGAGGTGGCATTTTTAATTTAATTTTTTTTTTTGTGGAAGATAAGCCCTCTCTTTCACCTTCACCGTCTCCTTACCCTCTCCCTGTGTGTTTTCTATCTCGATGAAGATGACCCCTTTGTGACAGCAAAACGAATGACGACGACCTCCATAATCTTCCTCATCTTCGATCAC
This sequence comes from Neltuma alba, assembly GCF_004799145.2. NCBI lineage: Eukaryota > Viridiplantae > Streptophyta > Magnoliopsida > Fabales > Fabaceae > Neltuma > Neltuma alba. The sequence goes on along the minus strand of NW_021636006.1, from coordinate 48,260 downwards.
CTTCTTCCCTTCCTTCTTTTCTTGGGTCGCCTTCTTCTCTTTATTCTCTATCCTTCTCCACTTCCTTGTCTTCTCCGTTTTGCCTCGGATCTCTATTTTCGATGGTGGTAGTTCTGGCTTTCAATTTCTTGTTTATACTTGTGCGATTTTTTAACATTGGTTTGCCTTTTGATTTTGGAATGGGATTGTTGCTTCTCATCTTTGATCTTCATCGTCCAGTACTACCCTTGCCAAAACCCTATAACCCAGAATATGAAAATTCATCTTGATCTTTGGGTGAGTCGTCTCACAGTCTGACCATTATCCATGATGAAATTACTAGGAAGAAGGAAGAGTTCTATCGCATTTACAAATGCAAATGATGATAATCATTTGAAGATAGTGGCAGTGACATTTATGGAGAATTTTTTCACTAAAAGAGAACTGCTAGCATAATCAGCAGTCAAAGGCTTGCTTATTCAACGGCTTAACAGTCAAAGATAACTTTCTGTTATACTTGGATGAAATTGCACCATTTAAATTATTTTAGGATTAAAATTGTATTACAAATAATTTTAGGACATTGGGTGTGAAAAATATTTTGAAATGCAGAGCGCGTCTTAACCTGATTTTTAAGAAAGCATCACTAGTTTACGCTCTGACTCGAGTAGCACGGGGCACGTGGAGTTCCATGTGAATCAGCAAGGACCACCTTACAAGGCTAAATACTCCTGGGTGACTGATAGTGAAGTAGTATTATGAGAGAAGAGTGAAAAAAACCCTTATAGGAGAGTGAAATAGAACATGAAACTGTAAGCTCCCAAGCAATGAGAGGACTGCTGATTGGTATAAAAAATCGGGGAAAGGTATTGCTTACTGATTTGCATAGGAAAATTTGCTGAGACCTTTAACTATAGTACAAGATTATCTTGAAGACGAGAACGAGTTCTCGATTGTTTCATATTACCACAGAATGAGCTCTCGATTTACAATAATTGTATATAAATTATATACAGATGCATTTTGCAGTTTTTTCATCACACACACCACACTAGTTGATACGAGCTTCAGTTTCGAACAAAGTTCAGTTCGTGTTTATCAAGTGGTAAACCATCGGGCTATTACAATGCCATTTTGAGAATTCTCTTCGTCCTTTGTTACTAAGTTCAAAATGTTATTTAAATTTTGTTAAAAGCAATGAATGCATAAAATATATACATATTTTTTCAATTATACTCGTGTGTAAAGAAAATACATGAAAAATAATAAATAAAAATTCATTGTAAATGGATAATAAATAAAGATTAGTGTTTGAAAACAAAGAAGATTTATTTCTTATATTTAGATACCCCACCATAAGTTGTTTCCAATAAAAAAGGACAGAGTGATCACCGCGCTAAAACTGGAGTTTCATAATTGCTGCTAATAGCAAGCTCATTTTGCAATTTAAGATTTCAACCACTAATGGCATGGCAAGGTCTACTTCTCATGAGAAAACAGAGCACGTGCCAATGCATAAGAAAATAAACAAGACTTCAGCATCCAACTTTCCTCACAACGACTCCAACTAAGGAGGAAATTCGTTTTCTATAACAAACCCAACAGGAAACTCCAAAAGGGAAGAGGTAAAAAGTTCATCCAGCACGAGATATCCCAATATATATTGCTGCAAAAATTGATGGAATTAATCCGAATGAAACTTTGATCGTATACCGAACGATTCATGCAACAAAATTTCAATTCATAGATAATTATCATATCCTCAACAGTACATTCAAAAATGAAGCTGCAAACTAACTTCAGTAAGATCAGCGGTAGCGACGAAGAGAAAGAGTGTTGTTTCTCTTCCAGGTAGCCCTGCGGGAGGGGCGAGCTTTGTGGTAGAGATGTCCTCTGCCACGGAGGCCTCTGTATTTCTTACCAGCAGAGGTGAGGCCACGCAGCTCCCTGTGTTTGTGGACAGGATTGCAGAGCCAGTTGATCCTTGGGTCATTTCTGATAGCATTGTGAGCCACATCCACCAGGATTATCTCGTAGTATTTATAAGTCGAGTCCTGTATCAGCATTTTACCAATTAGAACTATGGGCAAGTCATTCAGAACCAAGTTTCATTGTCAGAACCAGTATCTACGAACCTCATTCACCCAGTAAGAATTGAGGACCCTAAGTCACCCAGCTTCCGTCCAGCTCGCTCCTCAGCGACTGATCTCTTGCTCCTCTGAAATTTCAGTTGGGTGACACCTTGATTTGTGGGCTTACCATATACAATACCTTTGGGAACTGGTCTCTTCCGGCCACCCCTCCGAACACGAACACGGTAAACCACATAACCCTGCAAATATTGCAATCTTAAGCATTGCTAGACCATACAATTGAAGCAAAAAGTACAGAAGCAAATGATTTCCTTTTTCTCAAATAAAAAAGCAAATAAAACAAACAGAATTGAATAATACAAGGAACATTTAATTAAAATGAGAGAATAAGATGTGTCAGATCGAGACAAAAGCAAAATTGATAAGAGGACAATTCACTCGGTCAGATGATCTGACTGTTAACTTTAATATAGCTGGTCTAAGGAAGCACCCAATCATCATACATATGCAATGACGCATATGCATCAAGGCGCCGCTTAACCAGCAACTTATCAAGATATATACCCCACAAATTCAAAAATAGCTCAGTCAACTGAGCAACATTCATATGGTTTCATGAGAATCCTGAGGGTGCACATCAAAGAGAACACAACATTTTCTCAGAAAACGGACTAGAAACATCTGAATCACTCCAAATAATGGGCAAATCAAAGGGTCGCCACAAGAAAACTAACATGGCGTTCAATTGCAGCACACATTCTAAAAGCCAAATCCACCTAATTGCTTAACACATCCCAGAAGCTGATTTCGACCATTTTGTAATAGAATTGATTTTTTCCCTACTAATTTTAGTGTGCCTTGTGTGGTTAAAGGTTCATATTAGTTTTGAACAACCCCAAAATCCAACCCTCCTAGTATAATTTGTGAATCATATGTTCATAATAAGACGGACACTGCAATGATCTCCGCAAAGTAGACTGTTCAATACCTGCTTAGCTTTGTAGCCCAAGCGACGAGCCTTGTCAGGACGAGTAGGCCTTGTCACACGGACTATGGAAGGTTGCTGCCGATACTCCCAGCACCTCACCCTCTGCAAGAACTTCATTACATCAGACTGTTTCTTGCGCCACAGCTCTGATACATACTTGTAGGCACCTATATCCAACAACGACAACAAATATCAGCATTTCTTGGCACCCACAGTAAATGCTTTCCGACGAGAAAGTGAAACAAAAAGAACACGAGAGTACAATCTAAGTCATACCCATCGGAGCAAAGGGTAACCACGACGGCGACGCTCACTCTATGAGAGTTAGGGTTTTTGCAGCAAAGCCCGTTTAATAGATAGAGGATACATATATTGGGCCGGGCACAGACGCTGCTCGCTGCCTCGACTCCTGAAATGCTCATGTCCATGTTACCTTTACTTCGCCTAAAATAAATTTTTTAACAAATAAAATTAATGAGCATAAAAAAAATTGAAAATATATATTAAAATTATTTTCTTAGGCAAATATAAGTGTTCAAATTATTGTTACGTGATATTAATATTAAAAAAAAGATATTTGGTCTAAATAATTTAACTAAGAAAAAAACTTGCGTCAAATTCTTTGTGTCAAATTCTATCATATGAATTTATAATTAGATAATATTAAATGTTAATATTTAAGAATGAGACACATAATTATATCTGATTAGAAAATTTGACATAATAAATATAAGATAGTTGATGTTAAAATTAGAAGGAATGTTTGTGGTAAATGTGTTTTGTTTCCAATGAGGTTTCATAGGTTTTCAAAAATGAAAAGGAATTTTTTAAAACCAAAAGAAAGTCCTTGTCATGTGTTCGATCCTTTTTGCTCTTTGAAGTTTCTTCGCAAAGAGGTTTTTTTTCCTTTGTAGAAAATTTATATGTCTTGTGATATAAATATTAATCCGACGAAAATAAAAGTAACATTCTCTTATCGAATCTTGGGAATGAAACAAGCTTATTCTGCGAAGAGGCTGAACGAACTTAAAAAAAATTCCGGATCCAACAAAAAACGGATCAAGAGGGCTGGACTAACAAGAACATGAGCTTCATATATGAAAATTTGAAAAGTTGAAACGGACATTTTTATGGGGTTAAATAGAACGGCCATATTTTACAGTATCCAGATTATTACATGCCCTTCTTCAGCTGCATAGTTTCTGGTTTCTACAGTTCAATCGACATTTCCAAGAGCAATTTTGCTCGCTCTCGCAGCTCGCCCCGCCTTCAGGTTCCAGCAGTAATGGCGAGCGCCCGCTGCTCGCTCCGCCTTCAGGTTCCAGCACTAATGACAAATCTGAATCTACTTGTGCCTGCGCTTGTGCCTGCCTTCCTCCTCCCAATCTGCCTGTGGCGGCGACGGAGACGGCTCGTACCTAGACGGCCTCCGTTTGAAATGCCGTTCGTCATCGCTAGATTCATAATCCACACTCTTCTTCCTCCCGCCACCCGTCGAAACGACCTTCCCAAGCCCCGACGATTTGTAATCGTCATAATACCCATTCGACACTGACTTGTGATGCGCCGTAGTCGTCGATCCACCGGCTGGTTCTGCAGAAGATGACGTAGCGAGCTTTCTCTTCTTGGAGACTTCGCCCTCAGGGTAGCTTATGCGAGAGAAGACGCTGGCCTTGTGCTTGCGATCTGCAGCCGCAGCAGCCGCCGCCGCCGCCGCCGCCGTGGCAGAAGAGCTCTTCGTCACCGGCTCAGAGGAGCGCCTTGATGAGGACTCCGAGTGGTGATGGCGATGGTTATGGCGGTCGTGATCAGGGTAGCCATAGTCTGGAATCAAATCACGGTCACGATCGTTGTCGTGGTCACGATCGCGATCAAGGTGGTGCTCAGATTTCCTCTTAGAAGGGCGTGAAGGTTCAACCTCGCGTGGAGGTCGATCTGGCGATGGCCGCTCCAAACGAGTCCGGGGTTGATGGTTGTACGCGGCGCTCGACGAGGGAGGAATAGGCTTCTGCACCAAAAGACAAAATATCCCAGTATTAGCTGCTTGGAGCAATGTTCTAGAAACTCTTTTCTTTCCCCTTTTTCTTTTGGTGGGTATGTGTGGCTGTGAATTCCCATTAGCCCTTTCAGCTTTTGCCCTCCCAAAACAGCAGCAAACCAATCGTCCGATTAACAAAAGCCTTTTTTTTTTTTTTCATTTTTTTTAATAACCTTACCGGTACAGAAACAGAAGATAAAGACGCTAGGTTCTCGCTAGCCCTGGCGAAAGCAAATGAACTATTTTCTGTATTTAGACTGTAATGCCAAAGAAAAAAAAAAAAAAAAAACAAAGGGGGGATGGTTCGGGGAACGAATGCAATTGACCTTCAAACATTTTAACATGCTTCCAAGTTTCACCTTAAACTTTACTTCCACTAACTGAAAATTAAAACCCGGTTCGATACATAGAATAAAAATGATCAGCATAATTCTAATTTTAGATATACAAAAAGGTTCTTGTAACTTTATTTTTTAAAAAATAAATAATTCAAAAAGAATAGTAATTACACCAACGCATTAACCATGATTAAAATTAAAAAATAAATAGGGAAACGTTTTTATTACCCCCCAGAAGAAAAAATTCCTTTTGGAGATTCCAGGCCTTAGGCCTTGGTGAAATTAATAATAATTAATAATAATACAGCAGAGGCGAATAAGCAGGCTCAAATTAAGGATCAGCATCCCAAATTTGCTGCACTTTGTTCATTGGGTCAGCACAACACCACAAGTAGGGCAATAGAAGCCCAATAATATTTTTAAACGGCTAAAGAGTGCAGAAAGCCCAGCTAACTTCACCGACGCAATTATAATATACTAATTTTAATGACGCCGAGGTTTCATTTCAACGAACTTTTAAACCATTTGTTGGTTGTCGTTGACCTCAGAAATCTGGCAAAACTATATAGGTCGTTGCTCCCTCTCCCTCCACAACACATAACCACAGAGTTATCAATACTGAACGTGACGTGGCATTATCTAGTGCAATTGGGGTTCTTTTTGCGAGGGGTGTGCTTTTTCTTGCGAAGCTTTCAAAAGAACTACTCAAAAAGGCGAATGCCGCATAAGTCCACAAGAAAACAGAGAAATTACAAAAATAAAAAGCACATACAGATTTCGATTTCATCGGAGGAACATCCCCAACACTGTTCACTTCCCTACCAATCTCCCGATCTTTGGCAATGTCCCTGTCTCATGATGAAAGAAAGAAACTTGTAAATGTGGTGAAAATACAGCAACAACTTAACACAAGATGCACAACGGCATGGATCATCAAGCAACAATTATAACAATCATTGTTTGGGGGGGGGGGGGGGGGAAGTGTTTTCTCTGTCCGTGACTGAAACATTTGGCTGAAAAAAAAAATGACGAGACAATATCACAATGAACAAGAAAGAAATATATCCTGCACTGAAATATTTAGGAATGAGTTTACCAAAAATTCGCTTAGTACCTTTCTCCACGTCTCTCAATTTCACGCTTCCTCCTGAGATCAGCTTTCCGAGCTTCAAACTGCTCTCTACTCATAATCGGAGGCGGAGCATTCATGACATTCATACCCATACTTAACTCCGCAAGATCCCTTAAGATATAACAAGACATGTCTCATGAGTTAGAATTGCAAAGAACGCAGTCATCTACACATATATAAAAATATGCAGGTGAATTATCTTGAACCACCCCCACTCCCCCCCCCCCAAAAAAAAAAAACCAATTAAAAAAGGGAAAAAAACCCAGTCTGCCCTTAACGGGGTAGGATTAGGAGGAAATAACGCCATTTTCCCACAATCTTACACTACACGTAAGTAGCATTCATAAAATAGTAGGACCATATTAGATGTATATTTGATATGTTACGCATATTGTACTCCTAACATTCATATCGCCATCCCTTCTCTCCTGTATGTTTTGCAACGATTTGAAAACTGAAACACACCTCTATGTTTTGAAACAGTCAGAAATAATTCAAGGGATTACTGCAGATAAGTATTGATAATTAATTAGAATTAGAAATTACAGTCTGAATTCGCTTCATGCTTTTTGACACTTTGTTATGAACATCTGTATATCATATGTGAAATTTTCATTTAAAATTCATTTTCCTCGTATGTTGTTACTTCTTTCCTTAATTTGTTAATACACCTATCACGTCTTAAAATTTAAAGAATTGGCATATCCCACATTTTATATCATGTCACATATACTGATATCATTGCCTCTCAGACTCCGAAGTGGGAGTCTAAGACGAGCGGGAAAGCGCTAACTTTTGATTTTTCAGAACATACTTATACAAGTAGCCTAATAAATACCTTGGAGGTGGAACAACAGGCAGCATGTAGTTCTGCATGCCAAAGGGATCATGAGGCATAACGCCGCCAAAAGGCATATCTAAGGGGCCGAAACCATAATTCATCATTTGCATTGCACCAGCATACGGTGCCACAAATCCTTCCATGCCAGGTTGCATGCCATTCCAGTACGGATTATAGCCTTGAGGCGGGGCCATAGGCATCATATAGTTATCAGCTCCAAAGTCTTGTGGAGCTTTCCACTGAAAATCTGCAATGTGTATGCAAAATTTAATTTAAAATGACTTGCACAATATGAATAAGAGGTAAAAGCGTCCATATTTTCCACGGAAGTTCCAAGATACAAGCACAAGATCTCAAAAAGAAACATTACAGAAACATGTCAGTACATGAGAAAAGAAAGAGAGCAGCAGATTACCATTTGTGGGTACACGAGCTTTCTTCTTTTTCTTTTTCTTTGCTGCAAAAAATTAGAAGAAAACTAATGACACTTGCCTTCAGAAAAAAGGAAAAAGTAAAAAAGAGAATGGACCTCCCCTTTATCATTGTTCTCGCATTGTCATCATTATTTACATGAGTTCCCCCATAACCACCCATTCTCTCTTCCTCATTCTAACAGAAGGTATAAAAACAACCTGGCACCAAATTACATTACCTGCCTCAGTAGGAGCCAACTTTTGTTGCACTTCTTCCTCAACCAGCTGAGCACTACCTTGTGAAGCCGGTTCCTTTACAGTCACTGACTCATGAGTAGCTTCGGAAACATCAGCGGCTCTTGTGGCCTTTACTTCTTCAGACATCTTCTGAGGCACAGATAGAGCCTTTCTATTATCATCAGCTGCCTCTTGTACTTTTGTTTTTCCTTCATCAGAATGGGACACCTTTTGTTCTCCTTTAGACACAGCAGATGAGGTTGGAGAAGGAATCTTGGGCTGTGGACAACGAGCAGACTCCATATCTAAAGGATCCAACCCAGGGAAACAATGTAAATAATGAAAAGTTAATAACCAGTAATAGTTAGAGAGTCGCATCATAAAAGTTTCAATAACCTTGAACTTGAAATGCGCTTCCAGCATTTTCAGCACTGGTAGTGCCTGTCTCCATTATACGACTAATTAGGTCTCTTGTTGTCTGATTTGGTAAAAGATCATCTGCAAGTATATTAGCTGCACCACAAACGCAAACGGATTTGGAGATAATGTAGTCCCGGATACCTGGGGAAAATTTTAAAATGACAATTAGCATCAGCTGATCATTAAGATGCTCAACTTCAAAAATCGGATAATATAAGTACATCAAAACTTACATTTGTCACAAAAACTTTTAAAACAACACTTGCTTGTCAATACAGCATCTTTCATCACATCCTTGCACAAGGGGCACCGGAGCTCGGGTGGTATGTCACTAACAGAGCGAGTTGTTGGCAAGCCTTCTATTTCTTTTTCAAAAGCAGCCCTTTTATGAAGAAAGATGCAGATTAGTCCCATTCCTACCAATGAATGAAATAATAGATCAAACAAGGGTCAGGGTACTCACTCGTTTGGCTTCAAGACAGCAACATCACCAGTTGGTAGAGCATAAGAACCATCAGAAGCTGCCATAAGCATTGATCTCGGAATGCCAGTGGGTGGCTTCACCCTCTTAAGGTCATAATTTGGATCACCATTCGTAGGACAATGCTGAATAAAATGCCCTGAACAAGAGAAAGGAAGTACATTCTAAGCACATTAGTATCGCTACCCACCATTTAGCACAAGAAAATAGAAGCATTTGTTTAATACATACCAGGCACCTTGCATCTATGACACACGTAGCCTGGTGGAGGTGTTTTCTGTTGCAACCCTGCCCGAACCAGCAGAACAAGTGAGCATTACAGAATTCACAGCACTAGGCCACCAAAAGGTGGGGAAATCAAACATAAGCTAAGAGTATTACCATAACCACGTCCACCCGCCATTCGTCCACCCATCCCCCTCCCAAAACCTCTACCATAGCCATCAGAACCTTGTCTACACAACCCAAAAAAAAAAAATAAACAATATTGTAAACGCAAAAGTAGAGGCATTGTTTGAGAGCCAAAGAAAGATGGAAACTCACCGCTGCCAATCCAAGGCTGGAGTGTCAATCAAGGCCTTAATTTTACTGTCCTCATCAGCTTTATTTGTAGTTGGAGGAGCCTCTGGTATTGAGTTGCTCGATTGAACAGGCAATACATCAGGAATAGCGTACAACTCATTGCCAAATTCATCCCATTCAGAGTCTTCAGGCTGTTATTAAGCATTCAATTTCTTAAGGAATGCAGAAGAAATGCTTGAGAAGATAAGAAAGTCATACAAGAAGACACTGACATATTTCATGGAAGAGGAATCAACAGTTGGTATGCCACTCTTTTCAGGCTCAGTTTCCACCACCTTATTTTCCACCTTTTCCTGCAAAATGCAAAACAGATAGCAATTCAAGAAAAGATAAAAAATATCAGTAGACATTGCAAAGGAAAAAGGCAGTATTTTATGCAGATTGTGCCAAATATAATAAATTGCAATAAAGGGAGAGTTTTGGGAATTTATACTGAATAATAAAATGATCTATCATGAAAATTCTAACAGGTATTGAGATTTTAGGTTTGAGATAGTACTCTTGTTCAGTAACTATTGGTAAACGGGGCCGTCCAGGAACTCGACGAATTAACACTGAGGTATTTTTAGGAATCAACATTGCTTGATCAAGATATTCTGAAATTCCAAAGAGACAGAGACACTATAAAACACTGCAAAAGTAATACACAAAACCATACTAAAATCCCGCAAAGTTGGACGCATGAAATTTCTATCAGTAGCTTGCAGCCTAATTATATCCAAACATCCAGACCAACAACCCATGCCACTTATCTCAGTCATTTCCCCTTTCTCTTTGTTTATGCATGGATTTTGAGTATGGTAGTTTCAAAATAGAAAGAATTTCCATGCGTTTTTCTTCAAGGGTTAAAAAAAGAAACATAGCAAATACTGTAACTTTAACCAAGAAACATCCTCCTGAAAACCAAATTACAGAAACTGCAAGGTAAAAACCAGATTGTTTAAATTTAAAATTAGTCATTAACACCATAGCCCCAAGACAATAGTTTAATTGAAATCAGAACCAACCTTCATTGGTCTGGGCGTTGGTGACCACAAGGTCGAAATCAGTACCCTTGCCTAAATGCTTTGATTCAAAAATTTTTTCTTTCAATGTAGCAACAGAGATGAAAGGACCGTCCATAGGAATTGAATCATAATCTCTTGCACTCTTAAATTTATAATACACCGCCATGGTATATTTCTCTTTCAATCTAAAAAAAAAGGGGATAACAGCAACACAATAGCCAAAAAACAAATAAACTATAATCAAAGGCCTCGATTTAATGAGCGCCTTATATCAAACTCCTAACAATCAGTACAATATTGAAGCTCTTTTTTTTTCTATTATTTTTCCTTCCGCTGTCAATTACTCAGATATGATCGGACAAATCGAACGGCCAAAACGGTGAGCTCTCCTTGATTCTTTTCTTGCAACCAGATGCCGAGTCTTCGTCTTCGTAAAATATTGTAACTCTCAGATTGTAGAAAATTTTTAACTCCGTCAAGCGTCAAAACTTAGAAGCCTCAAAAAGCACAAATCAGAGTGCTAAGATCGTCAGCGCCCATGGATCGGACGAGAATTAGAGGGATCCAGAACAGAAGCAGCCCTCTCGAATTAGCAGCCGCAACAATCCGAACGGGAAGGAATAATCAAAGAGAACTTGGATCTGTTTCAGTAGAAATCGACCGAACGAGCCAGGAGCATCGAACCACGGAGCGAATCTGCATCTGATCGGCGATGTATCGGACCACGGAAATAATCTGTATCTGAGAGGTGAAGATCGAACCTTCCGATGGGAATTCGCAAAACTCCTCTGCAGCGCCGAGGAAAATCTGAAGTGATGCAGGAAACGCGCAATCAATCGAAAAGTATCATGGCGAGGATTGGCGAGCTCCCGATGATGAAGTCTAGGGTTAGGAAAGTTGATGGAAACGAACGGGGTCAGGCGCGCGTACGGCTATAAATTTATTTCATTATTATTATTATTAAAATAAAATAAAAAGCCTCCGCCATGCTTCCTCTTCGCGATTACCCCAAGTTAACGTCACTGCGACTTCGCGCCGTTTTATCTTTTTTTTTTTTTTTTGGGTGTAATCCTCGCTTATAAGCTGCGTTTCGGATTTGGACCCATAACAGTAGTCAGTAGGTGTTAGCGGGCCGGGCATCCCAGCCTGATGGATAAACATAATTATTTTCCTATTTTTTCTGCTTCCTCAGCAAGTTTTTTGGGATTAAATTTTCAAATACTTAAGATTTAATATTTAAAAATTATTATAATATTAATAATAAGTATATACTTAAAATTTTAAAATTTAATTCCTATAAAATTTGAATTTAGCAAGGATAAAAAAATACTGTTTTGTGGGGAAAACAATCTCTAGATGAATCAAAGTAAAATAAAAAATGAGATCAAATTTTCTGAATTAAAAATTATATTAATTCCAAATGATTTATAATTTTCATAAAAAATAAACATAATGTGATGAGATTGTAGGTATCTAAATTTATTTATTTTTTATATAATGTTATGATAATTAGAGGAGGGAAAGTAGAGCTCAAAAATTCTATTCTCCCTAGTTTAGCCATGATTTTTGTCGATAGGTAATTTAGAGTTAGGGCAAAAACTCATTTTTCGCCTTTTTGGAAAAACAAATGTTTCATATTATTAAATTACATATCCACACTCTAAATGACAAAATAAAATGTTCTAAAGTTCAAAATAAGTAATATAAATTCAAGCTTTAAATGACAAACAGATACAAAGTCTATATTTAAATCTGAAAATAATACTCCTCCGGTTCTTAATATAAGAGATATTTAACTAATTTGATTGGAATTTAGGTAAATTAGTTAATTATAAGAAATATGATATGGTTTTTCTAAAACACTATAATTATCTTCCTTAATATCCTCCCTCTTTTTTCTACTTGATTATGGTTGAGGGAGCATTTATAGAGATAATTTAGAAAAAAATTGATAAATATGAGAAATAGGTCTTATATTTAGGACCAAAATTAACTTAACAATTAAATCATGTATTAAGGATCGGAGGAGTAATTCATCATCTTTACGATACAAAAATAAAATTTTACTTTGTAGGGCCAAGAACTTAAAGGGCACAAACGAAGCAATCAATGTTCCTTCCTAATTTCTCTCTTTCCTGCTTCTTTTTTTTTCTTTTGATAAGAGGAGAAAACAAAGAAACTAAGCTAAATGATGAGAAATAACATAAGAGGAGTCCTCAAGATGAGTAAGATGCAGTCCTGGTGGCAAAGATAGAGCTCGCTTAGCTAGAGCGTCTGGTTCAAGATTTTCTTCTCCTCCTATATGGCAGAGTTCCGCAAGCCATTCCCTTTGGAGCATGCTGCTGCATTCTTTAATCAAAGCCCAGTTCTCATGGACTTCATTATCTCCCTCCTGTAGCAGATGTATTTTCTCCAATAAATCACTAAAAAGACAAACGCTTCTGTGTCCCCCTTCCCAAGCTCGCTTGAGCCCGATCAAATATGCCCATAATTCTGCAAATAAGGGATCTCCTTCATTGAGAGACAGCATAAACGCTTCAAGAACAGGGTTAAGTTTTTAAGGGAGAAATATAAAGCTAGGGATGATTTAATTCCCAAAGTGGATAAACGCAAGTGAGAATCACGTACGTGGAAAGGCATTCGGTCTTGTTGGAAGGAAGTCACCAGTAGGCTAGCTTGGAGGCTGATGAATGGAAACGCTATTCTCTTTTGGAAAGATGCTTGGCTACCCCACTTTGATGCCCTTAAAGGATACATTGTTGGTACTCTTCCACAAACGGCTTTAAGCTGGAAGGTGGGAGATTATGTTACGGCATCAAGGGCTTGGGACTAGCCGAAGTTTGCTCACTATCTTCCGCAAAATATATTTTAGGCTATAGACCGTGTGCATATAAATGCTTCTTGTCGCGATGACTTTCTAGTATGACGATGGTCTCCTATTGGAACTTTTACTCTGAAATCAGCTTATAATCAAATTGCTGGTGCAAATATTACCATTGATAGAACGCTGTATAGAAATATCTGGAAGTTACATATCCCACAAAGGTGTCGAGTCTTCCTTTGGCTGTGTGCACAGGGTAGGCTACTTATGAATCTATCCAGGTCAAAACGAGGCTTGCACCTGACTGGGGAGTGTAACTCCTGTGAGGGAATGCAGGAAACCATCTTACATGTTCTCCGAGATTGCCGATACAATATGCAAGTCTAGTATGCTCTCTTATCACATGAACGACAAAGTCAATACTTTGCCTTCTCTTATGCTTCTGCTTGGCTGTCTTTGGGTATTCTGAAAAGACCTCTTCTTAATACATAATCATAAAACCACTTTTTAAGATATTAACCATGGTAGAAAAAGAATTGAGTTATAGTATTTATATACTATCATGGTTATAAAGAGTTTGTCTTATTTTGAAAACCTCCCAAAATACTCAAGATACATAGAACACCTATGAGTTTAACAACACATACAACAAGGACTCAAGGCACAATAACTGCTCACAAGTCCAATATAAACATTCATCTCGCAGAGACTTGCGGCATAAGAAACACAGGATGCTCAGCCCAACTCACAAGTCATATACATAAAAGTAACATATACAGCAGAGTCTTATGGCCTTCAGCCATTCTAACAGCACTCTATCAAATAAAGTCATCTAACAACCAAATAAAAGAAAGTATATGTCAACAAAACCATGAGCCCTAAGATGACAATATACATAACATTAAATGCCTAAACCAAAAGAGGACTATTAGGCTGTACTCGCCTATACCTCTAGTTGCTTCCCTTCATGCTGAGCTAAACTAGATGGCTTTCCTGAAAAGCATTAATGAATAATGGGGTGAGACATAAAGTCTCTGCAACCAAGTATTAATTTATGACATATACAAGTAGGATGGTAAGTTGGTAAAGTAGTGCTTAAGTATAATTTAAGTAATAAATGATGCTTTAATAGATACACCACATGAAAGGAGTATGTCTCACCATCTACCACACAATTCATACAAAAGTACACATGCAACAACATAATGAAACATGCTCTCTCATCACCATACTCCTCCTTATGACTCATTAACAAGGACCCGAGCTTTCTGTACTGAGTAACCCGGTCAAAAGTCACCCCATTCACATCAAGCAACAAGCCCTCCTACACTTATACCTACACCGCCCAAGAATAGACTATGGTACAAGAGGTATCCACCCAAGAGTTCGTTTTTAATTCTGGGCCATGAAAAAGGAAAAACTACGGGGGTTTAACAAAAAAGCCAAAACACTATGATCAATAGTGTAGGTATGCCCTATGGGCTTCAAGAACAAATATCCTCCACATAACATAATCCTAACCTCCACATATGAATCCCATGCATATTTACAATATAAATTAAAAATATCATAATTCTTAAAACTAAGATGATATAATTCCAAACAAAGAATAACACATTTTTATTTTATTTAATAACAAAATATTATAATACCAAATTCAGCATCACATGAAAACATAATTCCCAGCAACATACAACTCAAGCATAATTAAATCAACGTACTTTACAATTCACCAAAATTTGTCATATGAGAAAAAACATACTTATTCATAGATATACTTTCACAAATTAATTTGAGAAAATAAAAGCAAATTAAATACCTCACAATCCAAAATATGCATATAAAATAAATTAACCCCTGTTACCTCTACTTCAAGCTTAACCTCAGCTTGAGAAATAAGAGCACAAATTACAAATTTCGAAGTACAAGATAATTTACAAATAATATAGATATAATTTAATATACATACAAATAAATAACTTAAATTGCATAGGATTTATTATTATTAATATATATTTGCTACCCAAAAATTCTTATTTCCAATAACAATTTTTCTCTATCCAAATAACTCATTCAAATTATATATATAAACTGTTTTTATCTAACATTGTAAAATTCTCAATTTATAACTTAAGTTTCCAGCTTTAAAATTTTTCTAATAACATATCCTTAACCTATTTCATATTTTAAATCAACTAAAATCTTAATAATATATTAAATAACCCAAATAAATTATTTAACTTAATTTTAATCGGTAAAAACATTCTATATGTTTTGAATAATACATTTTTCAACTAAAATTTTTGTTCAAAATTCTCAAAATAATCAATAAATAAATATAACTTGATTAAAATTTTAATAATATATCAAACAACCCAAATAAATTATTTAACTTAATTTTAATCCGCATAAATATGATATATATCATAAATGACAGATTTTTTAACAAAATAAATTTAATTTTAAATACCAAAAATAGTAAATGGAGAAATTTAAACTGATTAAAATTAATTATTTATTTATCTCTAAATTTCTATGGCCATCTATTGTTAAAACTCAATATTGACTCTGTACCTAAATTACAAAATTTTTTCTAAATATTATAATGATACTACTAATGTAAAGTTTTAAATATATAAAAATATTCATAAAAATTTTTAATAAAAAAATATTTTTATGTACCTAAACGATCCGCAAATGTTTGTTTTACTCTTCAGACAACATGTACTTGCAAGACTTCTCGCTCACCCTCTTGTTCGTTCTTTGCTATCACCTCCGCTTGTCCAATTATCCTTCTAGCTTCAACCGTCCCTCATTTTTTTTCCTTCTTCCTTCGTTAATACCTCGCCCCTTTTTCTTTCTTATTAATGCGCCACCCCCCTCCAATTTCTTTTTCACCTTTAACACACTCAGCTTTGGCGTTCAATTCGGTGCAAAAGTTCAATGTTTTTTTTAATAATAAAATATTATTATTTTATAATAATAAAATATTATTTATATTATTTAATTAATTTTTTTTTTACTTTCTCTCTGTTTTTTTTAAATTAATACTCTTCTGACTCTTAATATAAGACCTATTAAACTAATTTAATTATATTAAAAAAGGTTAGGTAAGTTAGTTAATTATAAGAAATATGACATGTTTTTCCTAAAACACTATAATCATCTTTCTTAATATCCTCTCCCCCTCTTCTACTTGGTTATGGTTGAGGAAGATCCATATAGATAATTTTGGAAAAACTGATAAATATGATAAATAAGTCTTATATTTAGAATAAAAACAATTTAACAATTAGGTCCTATATTAAGGATCGAAAGATTATCCAGGATGTTACGTATTGGCAGCCGTTTTTCGATTGGAGGCCATGAATTTCGTCTCTGGTTTCCTATAGTATGCCGCAACTTATGGTTGAGACGAAATGGTCGCGTGTTTAATAATCAAGGTTGGAGCATCGATTCTCTTCTCGCACGCTCTCAAGCTTGTCTAGCCTGGGGTAGTCAGAATCCGTTACATCAACAGATAGGGGTGTCTTTGCGGCAAGGTTGGAAACCACCTCCTCTAGATGTTGTGAAGATGGGAACTCGGTGGCAGATGCATTGGCAGCTGAAGCACACAACATGGGGATTGATTTCCTTGCTTTGCGTAGTCCCCCTGATAGTATCCGTGGTTATCTCCAACGTGACGTCTCTCAGATTTTTACTTCTGTAGGTACTGATATGTAAGCCTCTCATGCAGCTGTAATTAAAATTAAAAAAAAAAAAAAAGAACTAGCTCGTTCTGTCAAACTCAATCTCATTATTATTTTACTATTTATTTATTGTTGTGTAGATGGTTACTTTTTTTTAAAACCATATATATTAAATAAAGATAAAATTGAAAAACTCCTAAATTTTAAGGCAAAATTAAAAAATTTAAGATTTTTCTTTATTGGAATGAGAATTTTTTTTAGTTGGCCAGACATGTTATTACAAGTAATTTTATAAGTAGGAATAGAAGAGGACAATGCACTCAGAAGACACAATAAATGTACTTATATCTCGTGCGTATGTGAAACTTGAAAAGCAGTTGCGCGTATTCTTCTGAACCAAACTTGGAGAAAGATATGTAATTCTTCTTCTTAAAAAAAGGAAAATTTTGGAGCCCAATGAATAACACCTACCGGCCATTGCTGAAAAGCAAACACAGGAGACAAAAATGAACATTTGACCTTTGAAATCTTCAATTAAACAAACAAACACCAACTTATTAGACCACAGTTTCTAGGTTCCCTTTGTCCCAAAGTAACAATTTACAATATTGGTCAATACACCAAAAAGAAGGAAAATATGACTTATTTATCAAAATAAGAAGAAACCACTAACATTCTTCTCTGGTTTCGCTCTTCTTAAACCAAAATCCAGGAAATTTCCACTCTTTGGTCCTCCCAGTAATTCTTTTTCTTTTCTTTTCCAGAAAAAACTCACCTATAATGAATAAAATAATACTAACAACTACCAACACTAATAATCTCATTAAGAATATAACAAAGCTTCGTGTTATACTTATAATGAAACGTACGTTGCCTTCTTAAGTCCGTTTCCGTCGTCAGAAAGTTTTACCGTTGAAAAATATTCTGCCTTAGCCCCCACACAACACAAAGTCTCAAACCCTTTTCTACGGAAGCTTCCTCTCTGTACTATTATATTATATTTTTGTCCTCCATCCCAGAGACATATATGTCTATAAATATGCTTTATAATAAGCTATTTTCATCCATTAATCCTTCACAGCGACACATTCTTCTCAAAACAAAGTAACACAAACATGCATAAGAGTGCTTCAGGTTCCTACTTGGGTCCAGGAGGCCTGGACCTATCCCAAGCCTTCTTCAAGTCCATTCTTCACACTTCTCCTCCCTCTCCTACCAAGAGACACACCAAGATCTCCGTCGTCGGAGCCGGCAACGTCGGCATGGCCATAGCCCAGACCATTCTCACCCAAGATATCACCGACGAGCTCGTCCTCGTTGACGCCTTGCCGGACAAGCTCCGAGGAGAGATGCTCGACTTGCAGCACGCTGCCGCGTTTCTCCCTCGCACCAAGATCTACGCCTCTACTGATTACTCCGTCACCGTCGGATCCGACCTCTGTATCGTCACCGCCGGCGCTCGCCAGGGCGAGGGCGAGTCCAGGCTGAATCTTCTTCAGAGGAACCTCACGATGTTTAAGAGTATAATTCCCCGCTGGCTCGTTACTCCCCAAACTCTGTCCTGCTCATCGTCTCCAATCCTGTGGACGTCTTAACCTACATTGCATGGAAGCTTTCCGGCTTCCCATCCAACCGAGTCCTCGGATCCGGCACCAACCTGGACTCCTCCAGGTTCAGATTCCTCATCGCCGATCATCTCGACGTCAATGCTCAGGACGTGCAGGTCATTAATCATCTTTTATATTCCCCAGCGATACACTATTTTCTCATTGCCGTGCTTTAACTAACATTGAAAGATATGAACTTTTGCAGGCTTTCATAGTTGGGGAACACGGAGACAGTTCGGTGGCTTTGTGGTCGAGTATTAGTATCGGAGGAGTTCCGGTGCTGAGCTTTCTGGAGAAGCAGCAGATAGAGTACGAGAAGGAGACATTAGAGAACATTCACAAGCAAGTTGTGGAGAGTGCTTATGAAGTGATTCGTCTGAAAGGCTATACTTGTTGGGCCATAGGGTACTCGGTGGCGAGCTTGGCTCGATCCATTCTGAGAGACCAGAGAAAGATCCACCCAGTCTCTGTGCTCGCAAACGGATTTCATGGCATTGACGACGGAGGACAGGTGTTTCTGAGCTTGCCGGCTCAGCTCGGAAGAGGTGGCGTCTTGGGTGTCACCAACGTGCACCTCACCGAAGAGGAAGCTCAGAAGCTGAGGGACTCTGCTAAAACCATTCTCGAAGTCCAGACCGAGTTGGGCATTTGAATCTTCTATTTGATATTTGTTTCCCTCTGATTTGTGTGCTTCTTGTTATTTATTTTGTTTTTCCAGTTTTTTTTTTTAATTTATGCCTATCATATTTTGATCATCATGCGCTGTGTCCTGAGACGCACACTAAATTATTTTTTTCCAAATATAATAAGATGATTTGTTAATTTTCTATTATTAGTGCTTTAATTTGTGTCTTCTTTTTCTTCTCTTTTTTTGGGTAATTAAAAGCACGTATATATAGGTTACATTTACATATTCTGCAGATCATGCGCATCCACTGTATAGATCATACATGTGCTTTTCATTGTAAATATATAGCATAATTCAAACTTTACACTAATATACTTATATACACGTAGAATATTCTAAGATGAAAACTTAATTACAGAAAAATAATCACATTTGTCAAAGCCTCTACTCGTCAATTAACATGTTTTACTATTCCTATTAAGGCTCTGTTTGGATAGCACCCCAAACCATGGTTTGGGGACCCAAACCATGGTTTGGGGAAAATGCTACCCAAACAGCCTTTCCAAAAACCAAAACCATGGTTTTGGGTCAAAACCATGGTTTTGACTCCAAAACCATGGTTTTGGAAAAAGCAAAATTTTTTTGCTTTTGGAGAAAAAAGGGAGAGTGTGAGGGCCTATATGATATGTATCTTGTTATTTTTTTTATAAGCATATTTTTTTATAAATATATTTAATCTTATATTTTATAAATATATATAGACATTAATTATTTATTAATTATATTATCTTATGTATTATTAATTATGTTGGTAAAAAACATATTATTAACAATTTTATTTCTTCAAATTAAAATATATCATAAAATCTATTTTTTCTGTAATTATCATATTAACTTATGTCTTTTTTTTAGTAATTTGTATATATAAAAAGTGCTTCTGATAACAACTATCCAAACACTCTCACTTCTCAGAATCACTTTTTTACAAAATCTATTCTTCACAGAATCTATTTTTTCCAGAATCTATTCTCCAGAATCACTTTTTCAAACCACGGTTTGGTTTCATCCAAACACACCCTAAGTCTAACTACCTCTTTCTAAACCTCCACATGGATTGTTTGAATATATACGTTACTTTGAAAACTGATAGGAAAATTGCGGGTGCTGGCGTCATTATAAGAAATGACTAGAATTTTCCTGATTCTTATCAATAGAAAAGTATTTAGTGGTAATTCAAAAATCTACCAAATTATATACAGACACTAATAATAATAATAATAATAATAATAATAATAATAATAATTATTATTATTATTATTATTATTATTATTATTATTATTATTATTATTATTATTATTATTATTATTATTATATACAGAACCAGATGTTTAATTATATTGTATGGAATTTGATCAATGAGCAATAATATTGGTAACCCGTGAATAATGGTTTTTTTTCCTACGGATTATATATATATGTATAATTCTTAGACTGAACTAAAAACAAATAATAGAAATATAATTTATTGATTAGACTAATTTTTTTGAGAAAATTTCCTTGTATAATTTTTCTTGAAGTATTTATATATTTGAATTGTGATATTTTT
Organism: Neltuma alba; assembly: GCF_004799145.2. Lineage (NCBI taxonomy): Eukaryota > Viridiplantae > Streptophyta > Magnoliopsida > Fabales > Fabaceae > Neltuma > Neltuma alba. The sequence goes on along the minus strand of NW_021636006.1, from coordinate 27,360 downwards.
GTTTTGAAATATAAGAGCTAGTTTTCTTTCGACTTGAAAATATAAGAAATTAGTTAAATAATATGTTTTACTTATAAATGTAATATGTCAATCTTCTTTGTTTTTAATATTTGTTACTACATATGGTCCTTAATATTCTGAAAATACTCATACTGATGATTAAGAAAATTAGTTAAGGTGATTAAATGTCATAAATATGTGTTAACTTTGCTAAACTATCTTTAATCATGCGTATTAAAAAAGTATCCTTTAATAGAAATCCCTTCCAATCTATATGATATTTTAGAGAGAACATTATAAATTTTAAAGATAAAATAACTTAAGTCTTATATTTAGGACCAAACTTAATTTCTAACTAACTTTTATATTAAGCACATGAGTTATTAGTATTTTTTGACAAGTTACCCTTTTAGTTAGAATTTGGTATTGTAATGTTATATATGGTCATCATATTCTAGTACTACCTCTGATTCTTAATATAGGACTTAGTTGACTAATTTGGAAAGACAAAAAAAATTAGTTAAATTAGTTATTTGCAGCAAATAGATGTAGCATTTCCTAAAACACTCTTATTAATCATGTGTGTTTGAATTCCCCATTGATATAGTAACTCTTTAACATATATAACTAGTCAAAAAATTACTTGAGGACAAAATAGATAAATATTAAAGACAAAGTGGATTGACGTCTTATATTTAGGGTCAAATTAAAAGTTAAATTAGCTCTTATATTTAAGGACTAGATGTAGTATAAATAATGGAAAGGAAGGATATGTTACAAAAACCATCCTCTTTTTTCCACATATAATTAACTTATATATATATATATATATATATATATCAAATTTGCTCAATCTTTATACATAATTACTCTCGAATTCTTTTTATAAGATCCTAAAATTTAAATTAATTTGGTTTTTTTAATAAGATCATGCTTATGGGTGTCTGAATATTAAATATATTGCATGCTTATGAGTGTCTGAATATTAAATAAATTTTAAACCAATTTTGTTCTTAATTAATTTTTATTTCTCTCTCCTCATTTTTCTCATACTAATACATTTTTTTATCTTTTATCTTATTATTAGTATTTCATTATTTTATTTTTTTCATTATTAAATAAGGATATATTTAAAACAAAAGTTAACTTTTACATATTTATTATTCTTAACTAGTTTAAATATTTTTCTAAATTGTATAATTTAGTTAAAAGAATTTTATAAACATCACGGGAAGGAGCATTTAACTATAGGTAGCTCGTATGGGATTGGGTGATTGAAATTTTATTCTAATTTTGATTTTTAATATAAAAGCTGGTTATGAGATTGAATTGATTCTACATATAAGAACTTAATATGTTTTGTCTTTTATCTTTTTCCAAAATATTCATATAGATTGCAAGAGGTTCCCATTAAGGATGATTCCAATGCATATAATTAAAAATGCTAGTTTAAAAAGACCAACACAAATTTATAATGCATAACTAATTAAATTAATTTTTTAAATATTTTAAAATTAGTTATTTAGCATTTATAGGTCAAATTACAAGCGGTGGCTTTTCATAAATATTATTTTAGGATACGAAAAAATAAACTTGGCGGGAAGGCTTTCTGATAGAGCCTATGTGACGACTAAGAGAGTGTTTGAGTAACCCTATAATCACTTTTTAGAAGCATTTTTTTACAAATCGAAGCAAATTCTTTTATATATTTACTTCGTTACCGTAAAAGTACTTCTGAAACTATAGTTTTATTTTTACTCAAACACTTCCTAAACGTGAATGAATCCAAAAGTCTAGATAGCTGTAACGAAAAAATGAAACAAAAAAGGGCTAAGTTCATCTTTTAGGAATGTTTGACTACCGAGATAAATCTTCAAACTAAACAAAGTAAACACCGTAGCAGCCCATAGATCGACCACAGATTTGCACATCCTCGTGGCAGGACAAAAGAAACCATCACATCGGTCAATTCAATATGCCAAAAAAGAAGGAAAACAGAACTTGACAATTAATATCAGTATCAGGCAGAATCCACTATCATATTTCTCCGGTTTTCTTTTTCTCCAACCAAAATCTAATGAATTTCCCAATCCACGTCACCACCTATGATCTCCCAATTCTAATACTGCTTACCCATCCCTGTTGAAATTAAAACTTGCTCTCAAAATAAATTTTATGTAATATATAGACTGTATATGATCTACAAAGTTCCCCTCATGTCATTTGAAAACCCTTTTAATTTGTTTCCCTCAGATTGGTTTTGTTTGCCGTTGCATATCCTCTACCTTAGCCTCTTCACAAAGTCTCAAACCTTTTTCTACGGAAGCTTCCACGATATTTCTGTCCTCAGTCTCATGGGCACGCATGTCTATCATAATAGGCCAAATCCAATGCCATAAACCTTTTATTTGAACTAATACACGAACATGCACAAGAGGGCTTCAGGTTCCTACTTGGGTCCAGGAGGCTTGGACCTGTCTCAAGCCTTCTTCAAGTCCATTCATCACACTGCACCTCCCTCTCCCACCAAGAGACACACCAAGATCTCCGTCATCGGAGCCGGCAACGTCGGCATGGCCATAGCCCACACCATCCTCACCCAAGATGTCACCGACAAGCTCGTCCTTGTGGACGCCATGCCTGACAAGCTCCGAGGTGAGATGCTCGACTTGCAGCACGCACGCCGCCGCGTCTCTCCCTCGAACCAAGATCCACGCTTCGACGTCGGATCCCACCTCCGTATCGTCACTGCCGGCGCTCGCCAAAGCAAGGGCGAGTCCAGGCTGAATCTTCTTCCGAGAAACCTCACCATGTTTAAGAGTATCATTCCCCCGCTGGCTTGTTACTCCCCAAACTCTGTTCTGCTCATCGTCTCGAACCCTGTCGACGTGTTGACTTACCTTGCATGGAAACTTTCTGGCTTCCCCTCCAACCGAGTCATCGGATCCAGCACCAACCTGGATTCTTCCCGGTTCAGATTTCCTATCGCCGATCATCTCGACGTCAATGCTCAGGATGTGCAGGGCATTAATCATCTTTTATGTTCATCATCTATAAACTATTTTCTTTTTAATTAACATCCAAAGATGTAAACTTTTGCAGGCTTACATAGTGGGGGAACATGGAGACAGTTCGGTCGCTCTGTGGTCGAGTATTAGTATCGGAGGAGTTCCGGTGCTGAGCTTTCTGGAGAAGCAGCAGATAGAGTATGAGAAAGAGACATTATATTAGAGAAAATTCACAAACAAGTTGTGGAGAGTATTTATGAAGTGATTCGTCTGGAAGGCTATACCTGTTGGGCCATAGGGTACTCGGTGGGGAGCTTGGCTCGAGCCAGTCTGAGAGACCAGAGGAAGATCCACCCAGTCTCTGTGCTAGCAAACGCATTTCATGGCATCGACGACGGAGGACAGGTGTTTTTGAGCTTGCCGGCTCAGCTCGGAAGAGGAGGCGTCTTGGGTGTCACTGATGTGCACCTCACAGAAGAGGAAGCTTAGAGACTAAGGGACTCTGCAAAAACCATTTTGGTGGTGCAGAATGAGCTTCGCATGTGAATCTTGGGGCTTATTTTGGAAAAATTTCAGTAAGTAGATGACATTAATATGAGTTAATTCCCAAAAAATTCTGAAATTTCCCTATACTCCCTTAATCAAAATTTTATATGAGAATACTAAAATACTCTAACTTTATTTGAGTTGCAAGCCGAGGAATTCTTATTGCCAATTACTAAATTTGAATTATTTATTCACTCATAAAATTTATAAAGATTTACAACTCAAATTTGACTATTTACGATAAGAATTTGACGATTTGCAACACAAATTTAATAATTTCAACTCAAATAAAGTACACAAAAATTTCGGTCAAGAAGTGCACTAAATTTTAAAATTTTTAAGGAGCTGATGATATTAATTGGGTACTGAAGGGTTTATTAAAACTCTCCTTTTATTTTTATGTAACTAATGATTAATGTGATAATGTTGACTCCTTAATTTGGTTCAGTTTTATCTTTATTGTCATATTTGGCTTCTTGTTTTTTTTTTTTTAATGCAACTCGACTTAATGATGCCCGTGGGTAATTAGAATTAGAAGAATTTCATTTTCTTTTAAATAGTGAGATGGAGTTGCATATTTTTCATTTATTTTTTTGTTACAGCCCACAATCATGCCCTTTATGTACACTTAAAACTCACACCTGTTAGAACAATTCATATGAACACATATATTTATCTAAATAGTCATATAGAATTCTACAATCATCAGAGTAGCAGCGGAAGACTTATAAATACCTCTCGCCATGCTAGATAGTCTGAAGAAGCAATCCACAATGCTTATGGCCTTGATCTGAATTAGAATAACTGAAATTATTCAAATGTTGTTAGTAGAAAAGATATCAGGATCTCTTCTGACTGGAAGGTGGGCACAGTGATGGAATAAGAAAGAGCCGCCACCAGTCAGGGAACCTCAAGAGCCATATATTAGGTTTTCACCGATGCTCACTCAGTTAGCCGTCAAAACTTAACCCACCATCAAGATCAAGAATGACTAAAAAGCACTGAGTCTAGAACCCTACCTGGACTGGGCCTAACTGACTAACGGGCTATACTCTGGATATTTTAATTAAAACAAAATAATATAATATAATATAAAATATATAATTAAAATATCTTACATTCTCCCACTTGGCCCGTTCACAATATGTCAATTGACATGTCAAGGTTAATGAAGGCAATACTATTAGAATCATGGCGATAAGTCCCCTTAATCGAGTATTATCTTCCATGTATTACAAATAGCATCCTTACTTAATGGGTTATGACTTTATGAATAAACCTTAAATGTTTATTCGGTTCCAACTTGAATGTTTGTTAATCTCACATAATTTAGGTACCAAACTTGAGACAACAAACCAAAATTTGAATTTCATCACTTGATAACACCTCATCTAGATCACTATATGTGATCCATCTCTGATAAGATATTGATCCTTTGACATTTTTAATAGCATGCTCTTTACTCAAAGGATTTACGCTTTATGTGTTTTATGACCAATTAAATCCATAGTCATATAATAAACACCTTTGATGAATTTGAAATTAATTCAATAATTTAAAATCCTATGATGAAATTCATTAATCAACAATCTTACAACTTGCCTCTATGAATGATTACAAGAGACACTTCATGATGAAAGGAAACAATCAGTGATTGTTTAGCAATCTTGCACTCCTTCATGATGCAACTTGTTCATTAAGCATGGATATGTATCACAATGTTAACAATTTGTTGCTAACTCATCCAGCTAAATTGAACGATCTCAATCATTCAAGGAAATTGACTCATATATGTGAAGCATGATACCTAATGTACATTTAGTAATGTACTTCACCATTGCAGCTTTTCAGTTATCATTCAAGTATTAATTTACTTGTAACTTCTACTAATATTCATTGTAATGACATTGCCCATTTTGTGCACATTCAAACAAGGCAATATCCTAGCAATTGACTTAGAAGAAATACTCATCATCTCCTTTACATGATGATCATATTAGAGACATATGGACAATCTGATCATATCCTTGTATCAGGTGTGTTACACATGACAAATGTCATCTATTCATGGATGTTCAAGTACTTGTGATTATATGTTACTTATGATAATCTCAAGTACCTTGAGAATAATCCATTTATGTATTCTAAAAGAATACAGCACCTTAACCAATAATATCACAACTCTTGAACAATGACCATCCTCTCATTTGTAACACCTTGAGTCATAAATATGAACAATATATGGATCATCTATATGCAAATTATAGATGACTCAACTCCCACTAATCAAGTGATACAACCAAAACCATGATATTCTCAACTTGATTATGCATGTGAGTATGCCATGATATATTAGTCATCACTATTTTGAGACTTGCTCATGAACTAAATTCTCCTTGTATAAACTATTTGACCTCTTTTACTAATTCATGTATCTCTCCTTGTATAAAAAATTGGAAAGATTCTAACAATATTCCAAATCAATATAGACATTGGCACCATGAAGATATGGTGAGAACTATTCATTAATATAGGAGGTAATATCTCACTATAATAAGTTCCTTTTCTTCATAGAAAATCTTTGGCAAACAATATTCTCTTGTATTACTTAATGTTGCATACTAGCAACTATACAAATATTCAAACGTTATTGTTTGCCTTGAAATCTCACATACCTATTATGAAGCAATGCCTTTATTTGGAATTTATTTCATTTCTTGAAATATGAAATTGAGGTCATACTCCATATTTATATTTATGTTCTAGCTGAATACTTCTATGTACATCATGTAGTTACAGCGAATTACCAAATTTCAATCACTATTGATCTTAACTCAATCTGTTAATGAGATTGAAGTTGCAGAAAAAGAGTATCACCCATCAATTTTGAGATATCCCTTATATATTTTCAAATACTCCTTGTATAATTGACGGAATTCTTAATGTTGATACTCTTAATTTCAAATATGATCAATTGTGAATCTAAGAACTTCATGATGGTTTTTTACACTCACCTTAACAAGATGAGTGCCATGCCAAACCAATGTTCTACCATAATTAGAGGTTGTTCTTTATATGTGATCATTCTTGATTAGTTTGATCACTCCCACTAATCATGGCAATAATAATGAATTTGGCATTCCTCCAAATACTACACTAAAATATGATGGACAAAACATTTGGATGCTTGAGACTTTTATGCATTTTCATCAAAATATGCAATACAAGTCTCAAGAAATATTTTCCTTCTACACTCTTTCTTTCATAAGATAATTTTTCTACAAGTATATATAATAAGTTAATCTTCCAACTCTTTAGATTTTCAAAAGAATTTAAATACAAATTAGGTTGGAATCTCATTTAGTATATACATAATTGTCTTGAGTGTGTACTCGAAGAAGAAAAACAAATTGTAAACCTTATTGCTAAATATGTCTATTAATATTATGTTTCTTCTCTCAACAACATCACCTAGTGATTTCTTATATGAAGAAACTTAATATATAGACTAGGTTACTGTCCATCATTGATGTACTCACCATCTATCTCCCTTGTTGATCTCACTGCATTAATCTATTTGTCAGATTAACCACCCAATTTTGTCTTGTACATTACACAATTATAAGGCAAATAGTGATCAGACATTGTGAGAGGCCACTTATAGGAAAAATATGTAATTCCATTTACTAGAACACAAACTTACAATAAATAATAGTACATGTAATCTCTTACTAATCATAACTCTTCAAGCTTTCTTAAAGTCATGCGATGGTTTACGTATTTCTTAATGTAAACTATACATAGATTGGAATCAATAAGGTTTAAGAGATCATTAAATCTCATTCTTGATAAACCTTTTGACCCTTTCATGAAGATCTTTGAAACTATTATGCACCACACAACTTTAAGAAATCCTTCTCATGATTAGTACAAACACAATGAGATTTTAAATGCACCAATGGCAATAATTTATCCATCATTATCTCCAATCAGACCTTTCCTTATTAACATATAATTCTTATATATGCTTATCACTTTATGGTCTTGAGGTTGGTGACTAAATAACCCTTATTCAAAATCTCATTCTTATTCAAATTTGAGCCAATCATTTAATATATACATTTTCAATAAATACTTAATCCTGCATGTATTTATGAAAACGTATATAGCTCATACTAATGAGATAATAAATTAAGAATCTCTTTCACCAACAGTAATGGAGATTATTTGTGCCAATACACTTTATGGAGAATCACTTTATAGTCCGCATACAATGCAATGACTCTTTATGAGAATTTCTCAAATTCATCCTTCAGCCCATTTCTTGACTTTTGTTCCATTCATTATGTACCCATAACCAACTCTTAATTGAGATCATTGTATTAAGACAATTTAGTCTCATAATACTATCTCATTTTACATGCTAGTATTAATAGGCACTAGAACTTTCTTTATGTCAAGTTCAATTTAGTTGAAGAAGTCACATTTATCTTCTTCTAGGCTCAATAATTGTATCTAACTCAAAAGATAACAATAATGCTGCAAAATAAAGAATTAACTTTTAATCATGCTTACAACAACACTTTATGAGGCATTTAACCATCACGTTTAAGCGTACATTTACCAACGTAAATCATACAATCATAAATTTCGTATCACTGAAGTCTACCTGTGGGTAAAGACTTCAGCATAGCACAAATTTATGTTCTCTAATTGGTGAAACTAGAACGCATTTAGATTTCTAATACCCGTGGGCTACTTAGGAATCATAAGGCCGTTTTTATCCCACCCTAATTAAATATGTAATTATAATTATCTACCTGTGGGCAAAGATTAACCATAACTACATATTTAATTACAAGTGATGTCTTTAAATCTTTATATGATGATTTGTCTATTAAGACAAATACATGTACATGTAAGGATGCTGTGGCTACTCCTCAACTCTACATTTGCATCACAAAGACATCAAATCATTGTGTGTATTGATTGTGCATTTAACCAAAATTGATATTTTAAATCCACATGTGATTAAATATGCATACAACATGTGAATAAGGATGTTGTGGCTACTCCTTGAACAAATATATATGCTAATCACTAATGTCATATATGTACAATTAAAGTCCATATACACACACAATATCAATGAGCATTCCAACTAAATAATTTAATCAACTAAACCATTTATGTGATCAAATTATAATTACTCATTGATTATAGTTGATATTTTAAAATCTGTATGTGATTATCTATCCATGCACTATATAAGAGGATGCTGTGGCTACTCCTTATCAACTTTGCATGCTAATCACAATTATTAACTATGTGCATTTAAATCTCATATATGCACAACATAATGGAGAACTTGACCAATTAATTTAAGCAACATAAGCAACTAAATAACTAAAATTAAATTCTCCCACTATTTTATGCACCCAAAAATTGTTTAATAAATCAAATTCAGCATATTTCAACTCAAATATAGTTCTGCAAAATTCAAACAAATACAATAATTGTCTAAAACTATTTTCCCAAATATTTAGACAATTAAATCACATATCAGAATTAAATTTTGCAAATTTTCTGAAAATGTCAAAATAGCTGAAATTAATTTCCCATTAGCTTAAACAATTAAAACGGTACATAAAATTGATTACACACAAACCAAATGGCTAAATAAAGTAAAAAAAAAAACAATTTAAATAATACTTTATTCAGACCAAAACTGTTTCTGAAAATAAAACTGCAAAATAGGGCCCAGAAACAAGAATTTTTTTTTTTGGACCAAAAGGAGTCTCAAATAATAAACCAAGGAACTCAAATATGTTTATTTAGCACAAAACAATTTCTAAAAAATTGAACCAAACAGCCCAAATCAGTATAACCCAATACAGGGCCCAAAGAACAATTTCCAGAATTACCAACTAATGATTTAAACCCAAGTATTCAATCAAATATCTAACATTCGGAAATTAAGAAAAATGCACAGCAATTAAAACAGGGCCGAAAGTTTAAAAACAAGACCATAATAGGTTTCTGCATCATTGTGGCCCAAGAATTTTTTTTTTAAAACAAACCCAATGGCCCAAAACAGCGACTCGAATAACACTGAAGAAAAAACCCCCTTTTTTGTTAACTCAAGTGGATCAAAAACAGAAGAGGCCCATTCAGAAAAATAATATAAAAACCAGAAAGGGTTTCACAGCCCAAATCAATTTACATAGTCCAAAACAAGAGGCCCAACACGGAAATTTCAGTAAAAGGGGGAAATAAAAGAGGACAAAGATTAAGAAAAAATAGTCCAATTTAGGCGGCCCAATTTACAGCAACTCAGCCCATTGGAATAAGTGAAACGGTGAGTTTCATTCTGGGCAGAACATTGTCGCTTTGTTGTGCAGTGGAGATGCCCTCTGGGACCAGAGAAAACGACGTTGTTTTCTGCTCATCTCCCAAACCTTCAGCAGGACCCTACCCAACCCGGATCCCCATCGTAACCCGACTGCAGAGCCGCCGCTTGCTTCTTTATGCGGCAGTTCTCTGCAATCCCAAGCTCCCTTTTTGATGGAGTTTAATAGCGTTATGAATAAAATCACTTAGAGAAGCATATTCGAACAACAATCACACCAAATATGTGGAAAACAAATCTGAAAATTTGAGTTTCAAACACAAACTGATCCAGTGATTATGAAAATTTTTCGAGGCTGACTTTAGCATGGACAGGGCCAAAACGCAAACAATATTCAAATTACAATTTCACCAATGATGCAAAGGAATGAAATCAAAGACTTGATTTTACGCCTAGAACAAAAGGCGCAAGAGATACTTGTGACAATAATCTCAACAGCGAAAAGTATATGAAATCTCAAATCGCATATATCAATACATAGATTTTGATACAAAACCAAGCCAATATTTCGGATCCTTTAAATTTCAATGAAAAAGCAAACCAAATTGAAGGCGGTCATCAAGGAAACAATATATATAATTTTCTTTCATCCATTCACCCAAAAGCTCGACCATATATAGAGATCCGAGAAAAACAAAGACGGTTGAAACAAGCACGTATGATGCTCACAGAAGTTTTTCTCAAAATAATTTCCAAATAGAAAATTAACATACATTCATAATGTATCATTTACAAAATAGCAGGCAGAGGGAGATCTAAAAACCAGGCTCTGATGCCACATGTTAGAACAATTCATATGAACACATATATTTATCTAAATAGTCATGTAGAATTCTACAATCATCAGAGTAGCAGCGGAAGACTTATAAATACCTCTCGCCATGCTAGATAGTTTGAAGAAGCAATCCACAGGCCTTGATCTGAATTAGAATAACTGAAATTATTCAAATGTTGTTAGTAGAAAAGATATCAGGATCTCTTCTGACTGGAAGGTGGGCACAGTGATGGAATAAGAAAGAGCCGCCACCAGTCAGGGAACCTCAAGAGCCATGTATTAGGTTTTCACCGATGCTCACTCAGTTAGCCGTCAAAACTTAACCCACCATCAAGATCAAGAATGACTAAAAAGCACTGAGTCTAGAACCCTACCTGGATTGGGCCTAACTGACTAACGGGCTATATTCTGGATATTTTAATTAAAACAAAATAATATAATATAATATAAAATATCTTACAACACCCTTGTACTAAAAATATGTTTGGTGTTACTTGAACTATAACACCCGAGTTATTTTTTAAATTTTGGTGCTTTTGTATTTTTTTTCCCAAGAAGATATTATCTCAATTTTGATGGTGATTTTTAAAAATAGGAGAAAAAAGAGCACATTCTATGCTCACTAAAAATATGAGCATGAAGTGCTCATTTTAATTCTACAAATTCAAGTTTGACTACAGGGTGCTGATCGCTATAAGTAGTAAACGTGGGCTGAAAAATAGTGCCAAATTAGAAAGGAGCACTTGATGACTTAATTAAATAAAGGTGCCGAAGATACTGCTAAGCCTCATTCCAGGTTTATCAGAAGTACTCTTAATTATCAAGAGAATGCTCAGTCAGAGTGGGCAGGTTATTATCCGCCATGTTTAATTTTTTTTCGAGTTATATTCTGGTTCTTGTTTCTTCTGCCTAGGATAATTGATATGCAACTAAAAAATATAGTACTCCTCTGGTTCTTAATATAGTGTCCAATTTTTAAGTTGATTTTGGTCCTAAATATAAGACCTATTTCTTATATTTATTAATTTTCTCTAAATTACCCCTATAAATACTCCCTCAACCATAATCAACTGGAAGAGGGAGATGGAGTATTAAGAAAGATAATTATAGTGTTTTAGAAAAAATGTGTCACCTTTTTTATAATTAACTAACTTACCTAACTTTTTTAATCTAATCAAATTAGCTAAATGAGTCTTATATTAAAGACTGAAAGATTAATTTAATTACTGCTAGTTTAATCATGATTACAACATTGACTCGCTAAGTAATTCATAAACTAATGTCTCATCCAACTGGGATAATTTCATTACAAAGTAATTTGATGCATTAGAAAGGCCGGCCTATTACAAAGAACCCATTCGAGCAAAGCCCAAGAAGGTCAAGGAAAAAAGGCGACCTCACAAGAAAACAAAAACAGCAACTGAAAAACAAAAACGAAAACGACCTAGCCCATCTATGACAAAAAAAAAGAAGCCCATCTTCAATGACCATAAACACCAGGGACACAAAACAAAGACAGGCAATAGACGGGAATTAAGTTTAACGGAATGAGTTAATCCTTCACAACGTGATAAATCCATGTTTTTTTTAGTTATAAGATTATTTCTAATAGAAAGATATCTATATTTTAGTAAAAAAAAAAAACAGAGACAAGCACAATGTTAAGGGTGGCGAAACCAAGTGGATCTTGAATTGAGAAGTTGATTCAATCCTGGCTCCTGAACAACGAAACGGAAACAACTTATCTGAAAGGGCTTCCATGAGAGTAACAATTCGCAAATGGCGAAGAAAGTCCTTGCCAAAGGACAGAGGTTGAAGTCAACACTACAGAAAATGAGAAAAATGCTAAAAAAATAATTTTTCTAAATATAAGATTCATTTTATAATTTTATAATATAATTTATATTAGATATGCTCAGGTAGGAATATTGACGAGTTTTTTTTTTTGCAGGACCGCAATCTGCAGATAGAATTCATTAAAAGCAGTCAATGGAATAATTGAGGCCCAAGTCACTTTCACACGAACCCCATTTTCATGAATCAAGCGGGATTCATCAGACTCTGGAAAAACGCTTAAAAGATCTCCCACCTTCCTCGCTACTTCCTCAGTGTAATAATCCAAAGGGATGCCATAAAAGCGAACCCACGCTTTAATGGCAGGGAAGGAAGAGTCTTCAACAATTACCTCAGGCTGCCATTAATAAACTGCAAGAGAACTGAAGTCTCACCATTTTGACTCAAAATCAAAAGGCAGAGGAAGGATGTGAGGTTTCGTAAACGAGATGGTGGCAAATACCGGTGCCCTTATTCTCTGGCACTATTGATGATTCTTTTGTGATCAACAATTTGTTATTGAAGTGTTACATTGTGGTTTGTGTTTGCTAACTGATCAAAGAAGTGCTTTTAAAATATAGTCTAATTTACCATTTTATTTTTACATCTTAATTCTAATTATATAATTTAATGAAAATTCAGCCTTCTCATGTTAATGTCTACTGATTTCTTATTCTAACTGATATAATAATATATTTTAAATAATCAAATTAGCAAATTTTATTTGCCTTATAAATACAAAATTTTTGTTCTCTTTCACCTTTAAGATATATTTTAATTAATAAAATAATATGTTTCTTAAAATTGATTAATTTTACAGTAATATAATTTTTCATTGTAATAATAATTTTAAATTAATTATTATTATAATACATTTTTTAATTATAACAATATATATTTTACTTACAATAATATATATTTTATTTTTATAGGTGTTAATGAAATATAAAAAAATGATGATAAAATGGTCTAATATTTTAGCTTTCCTCCATAAAAACTTAATTTAAAAGACAGCGAAAACAGGGGCAAGGATTCTACTCTAAAATTTCTAAGCAAATGAGAGGAGGGGATAATTTTCTATCCCCTCTCCTACCCTGCCCTCACCTCAAATCGAACAGGCTCTAACTGGCTGGCTTTTAATATATAGAGTATATACACACATACATGTATTGATTTAATTACTTATTTTGGGTTAAAAAAAGATTTATTTATTATTATTTTTTTGCCGAACATAGATATTCACTTATTAGAGATAATTTTATTTGAGACACTATAGGATACTAAGAGGGTGTTTGGGTGATGACCCAAACCATGGTTTGGGGAAAAATCATCCAAACACCCTCTTAGTATCCTATAGTGTCTTAAATAGAATTATGGGGAAAAATCACCCAAACATCATTAAAAAAATCAAAACCATAGTTTTGGTAGAAGCAAAAATTTTCTGCTTTTGGGAGAAAAAGGGAGAGTGTGAGAGCCTATGGGATGTGTTTTGTTGTTTTTTTTTGGCCCAGACAGATATACCTTTCCCAATTATTCATCTCTTTTTCATTGTTTCAGACGCAGTACGAGAAAGAGTCTGAGAGTAGATCTCAACAATAATATGATTGTAACACCCCTCAATTATTTTTTATAAACATATTTAATCTTATATCTTATAAATATATATACATATTAATTATATTATCTTATGTATTATTAATTATGTTGATAAAAAATATATTATTAACAATTTTATTCCTTCAAATTAAAATATATCATAAAATCTATTTTTTATGTAATCATCATATTAACTTATGCCTTTTTAGTAATTTGTATATATAAAAAGTGCTTCTGATAACAACTATCCAAACACTCTCACTTCTTAGAATCACTTTTTCACAAAATCTATTTTTACAAAATCTATTCTCCATAAAATCTATGCTTTAGAAGCTATTCTCCAAACTATGGTTTGGTTTTATCCAAACACCCCATAAATGTGAGTACTTCTTATAGTAAGAATTGAAATTTTAGTTTGTCACGTTGTGAGGGATTAGTCTTTTTTACTAGAGTCAATCCAAGTTGGTTATTTATTATTATTTTTAGTTGATGCGGTTGTGGAGACTGGAGAGTTGGCCTGATTGTTTCATCTATATTCGATGTTGGAAAGCCCAACAAATTTTGGGTAGCTTTACGTGTTCTCATGGGCCATTGGTAGTATTGCCGGGCTAAGCCCAAAACAACATTACATGATCAGAGGGAGTTGGATCCCAATTTCTCACTTCCCAGGATCTCTCTTAACTGTAGGTTGGCTCATTTTGTTTTTTTTTGGTTGCCTAGAGTATCCTCCCACTCGAACAGTAAGAGACTAATCTCTCAGGATACTGTCAGGTGCTGTAGCAGGGACCCCTCCTAACAGTATTTTTTTCATACACACAACATCAAGGATCAAATCTAAGATATGATATTTAAGGTGTCCAAGCCCTTTCCACTTGGACCAACACTTAGTGGTTGTAGGTTGGCTCATTTGAATGCAATGGTTTTGCAATTTGATTTTGGGCTTAACTAACTTTGCTACGACTGCCAGGTAAATTAAAAAAAATTTTAAAAAAAAGCTTCCCATTAAAAATTGTGGAGTCTCCTAGCATCATCTTTTACGCAGAGTATCAAAATACTGGGTTGGGCTCAGATGTGTCTCGGAGGGTTCAATGGGCCGGTTATAAGCCCAACGTCTCAATAGATGAGGCAGGAAAATTCTCGGTTGAGTCACTTATCCAGGGTACTCAGTTGCTGCCTGATACATAGTGGAAAGTCTTTTTGGTTTTCTTATTTTGAAAACAGTTTTTTTAAAAAACAATAAAAAAATTATTTGATTATTTCTTTTTAGTTAAGTGTTTTTAAAGAAAACATAAATCTATTTTTTAAAAACTAAAAAAATCAAAACAACTTTTTTGTTGTCTTCTTGTTTTTGTTTGGAAAAACTGGGAAACATTTTCTTATCTACTTGATGGCTTTTTTATTTGAGAATGTGAGCTCTCATCAAAATTTCATCGTTCAGTCTCAATATTTATTTTCAAATATAATTTTTTAGAACAACTAACTAAATAGATTTTTTTTTAAACTTGTTTTAAAAACAATTTTATAAAATTGTTTTGAGAAAAAAACAAAACACAAAAAACAAAAACAAACAGGCCTTAATCTTTTAATTTTTGAAGTTTTGACTCAGTTAAAACTTATTACTTAAACTTTGATTCAGTATAACATAGTCCTTGAATTTTTGACTCATCCTATCATTTATAAATTGCTTTTGTGTCTTGAAACGCAGATCCATGTGGATTTTACACAAATTAAAAAAAAAAAAGAGCTCAATCTCAGCATCACCACTCTCATCCACGGCTTGCTCACCATTCTTTGCTTCGGCCATAAGTCTCAACAGCTCCACATCTTCCCTCAACCTCCACCACCAGAGACCACCCAATATTTAGTGGCTCGGGCTCTGCCAAAGAACACTTAGCATCTCGGTTTAAAAAAATAGTCTTTTTATTTTAATTTTATGTAAAATGCTGAGTTGGTAGACACGGGCAATTTTTACCCACATAGGATGACTCAATGCCAACTCACAATGAGTTTTGGATGATAAAGGATAAATTTATAAATGATAAAAAGATTAGAGACTGAATTTCAAGTAAGTCAAAAGTTCAAACAATAAGTTATAAGTAAGTCAAAACTTCAAGAAGTAAAAGATTATTTTTTGCCAAAATTTTTATTGGAGAACTTCTTCTTATAATAAAAGATGATGCAATATTAAGACGCATCATAAGTGTATGGGTCGTCAAAATAAACAGTGGCAAATCAAGGTCAAGGTCGATCCCACAGAGAAACTCAATTAACAGTGATTAGGCAATAAAATTTTTTGTTTCGTTTAAGTTGAGAAAATCAAGATTTAATGAAATCGAGTGAAAAAAAATTAAAACAAAATAAAACCAAGCTTTTTAAAATTAACTAAGACAAGTATTTAAAAGAACAACTTAGAGTTACTGATCCATTGTTTGCTCTTTAGATTTTATCTCCACTAAATTAATCATGCTTAAACTCAATTCAATAATCTAGAGTCTTAATAGTTAAAAGCACCTGTCAGTCCACTTATAACTCTAGTAATATCTCACATAATTACACAAGGTGCACATTAATCTGATTTCACTCTAATTTGATTATGTGGAGCCCCTAGATACATGTTTATCCTAGGTGCAAATTAGATTAAATCCAATTCTACATTACTTAATCTCATGGTCTATTTAAGATTCTTTTTGTCAAGTTCAATCCTAAATTCCCAAAACAAACTCAATGGTGGCCAAACACTAAACAAATTATAATTAAAAACAAGATTAAATAAACTGAATTAGAAAAACAAGTATAAATAAACAGTGGGAATAATCTCTAAATCATAAACCACTTCGTAGCACTCTAGGTTGCGAAACAAAATTAGCTACACATGACCTTAAGCAATACCAATTCAGCAACACTAATTCCAAAACAAAGTGGCATAATAGAATGGAAACGGAATGTTAACAGTGGAATGAGAATCTGAATAATGGAATGATGAAAATGGAATGATTGTAAACTGAATAAGAACCCAAGTCTCCAGCAAAGCTCCAGCAGAAGAACGACGCACTCAACAGGTCCAGCCAATCAGAAAGTTGCCCAGAACAGCGCCGGTTTCCCTTGCCTCGACCGCCGTCGCCTGAACTCGTCCTCTCAAGGTTGTGGCTGTTGCCAATTTCCTGCCCAAAACCGGTCTCGGCGTCTATGATTCAAGAGAGGAAGATGCTGAACAGTTCCCCCTCCAGTTTCGGCGCTACAGCTCTGTTCCTCCACACCAGTTCGCCTTTGTTCGAGCCAGCACGGCCTCCTCTGTTTTTCGAACGAGAACCAGCCACGACTCCTTCTTCGGCGCCTTCAAGATGATGATGAATAGTGATCCATCGCCCAGCCCTCAACTCTCCAAAACGCTGCGTATCTGATCTGTGGAATCCCCCCTTCAATTGCTCCAAACGGTGCGTCCTCATATCCTCCTCAAGAACCTCTTGTGCAGCACGTGCAACTGATGCAAGGGAGGAGAAAGGAAATAAAATAAAACCAATAAAAAGGAAAAACTGGAAAATAAAATAAAAGAGAAGAAAATAAACTCTAAGAAATTGGAATAAGATAAAATAAAATCAACTAAATGTTAAACTTAGTATTAATTATTTTTATTTATTTCAAACTAAGATATTTATAATAAAATCCCCCAAATAATGCTCAAAATCAAGTCTTCCAATTAACTTTTAGAAATCTTCTAAAATGCATCAATAACTCTCTAAAAATCACTCAAAATGTTCTTTAAATATATTAAAAATAGAGAGTTATCATAGGACTTTTTCTTAGAATAAAATATGATGCAATATTTCACTCACAAAAAAAAAAAGATGACGCAATATGCTTGAATTTTTAATTGAAAGCTCCTTTAGATGTGTAATTTTTAAGAAGGATATGAATTTTTAATAAAATATTCTATGCATGATTTCATTGAATTAATAAATAAAAACACACACATATACTACCATTAGTTCTTAGTATAATATCTAAATAATTAATTTGAAGATATTAAAAAAAATTAGTTAGGCTGATTATTTATAATAAATGTGTGTTGATTTTTCTAAACTATCACATTTAATCATATGTATTAGAAATATCTCTTAGCAGAAGCTCCTTACAATGCATAGAATGTTTTGGAGAATAAATTAAAAAATTTGAAAGACAAATAAAATTGAGATCTTATATTTAGGACTAAATTTAATAACTAAGTAACTTTTATATTAAGGATCGGGAGGTAGTATATATATATTTTTGGTCCTATACATAAGGTAGAGAGAGAAGACATTTTCTGATTCTATTTATAGGGTATAATTTTATCCTTCATTTATTATTATGTTGACTTTGTTTACATGAGATATAATGTATATTGAATAGGGATAAAGTTGAAAACTTGTTAAATTTTAAATGAGAGTTAATAAAATCTAAGATTTTTCTTCGTTGATATGAAACATGTTGGAAGTGATTTATAGATAGGATTAGAGGAATATTTTTTAATAGGCATATGCCTAGAATTAAGGCTATATTTGGTAGAAAGGAGAGCCTTTTTTTATTTTCTAATTTAGAGAGGCAAACATTAATAAACAAATATTGGTTGAGATGGTAAGCAGTCTCACTTTTATAAGAAGGAGAATATAATTTCAAGTCCCGAAAAACGCACTTGTTGTAAGGGTTTTAACTTTTATGCTTTCGACTTGACAGAAATTAGCTTTAAGTTGAAAGTAACATTATAAGTAGGATCACACTTCGACTGCAGTTTTTCACGTACAAGATGTTAGGGGATAAAAAGACACAAATAGCCTCACTCATTCATTAGAGATGTCGTTCTTTGTGGAGAAACAAATAAATATAGAGAAACACTAATTATCAAGGGAAAGTCACAATTTGGAAATATCTTTTGGTGTCATTATTGTAAAAAATTAAAAAACAAAAATTAAAATTAAAAAAATCACAATTTGATCATGCTTTTGTGTTTAAATGGGAAGTGTTGTCAGGAGTCATAATGGAGGAAAAATAAAATAATAAAAATTGAAAGAAAATTAAAAAATTCTAGCTGGAGCCTATAAATAGGAGAGAAAAAGTTAGAAGAAGACACACAAAGATTTTTAGAGAAAGGAGGCAAGCCAATTGATAAGTGGAGCATTATGTATGGATTTCTCTTCCTATCTACTGCGTTTGGTTTGAATTTCATAATGAATTGATTTTTAGGTGTTCTTTTCTTGTACTTTCGAAAGCACTTCTTTTTTTAAAATAAATACTGTGTGAGGTTTTTTGAACCTTTGCAGGTATATAGATTTATTGCTAAACCATACAAGATTATGGGAGTCTCAGCAGAAATACCAATGTAATTGTGCAAGTTTTCTTTTTAAAATAAAAAGTGAGGAAATAATTTTGGCCCAATGTATATAAATGAACAATAAAATAAAAAAATCTTTTTTTAAAAAACTATATATATAATTTCAAAATGTTTTTCAGAGCCGTGTGAGGTTTTTAGAACCTCCGCAGGCTTGAACGATTATTCTTCCACATGAGGTTGTGGGAATTTCTACAAGGAGAATAATCCAAAATTTCTTTTAAAAAATATTTTCTAAATAAAAATGCAAAAATTGTTTCCATATATTGAAAAAATCAACCCACAAAAATATCGTTTTTGATTGTATAAATATTTTCATAAAAACCAAGTGACAAGCATTTATACCCTCAAACTATGTGGGTTTTGATCCCTCTAAAAAGTATGTAGGCATTAAGCTTTTATCCTAAGTCAAGTTCAAATTTATAAACAAACTATTTTTTTTTCTTTTTTAAAATTTTTTTTCCTTTTTTAAATAAAATTTTTTCTTTATTTTTAAATAAAATTTTTTCCCTTTAAAAAGTATGTAGGCATTAAGCTTTTAT
Source organism: Neltuma alba (assembly GCF_004799145.2). Lineage (NCBI taxonomy): Eukaryota > Viridiplantae > Streptophyta > Magnoliopsida > Fabales > Fabaceae > Neltuma > Neltuma alba. Next base: position 7,286 of record NW_021636006.1, on the reverse strand, counting down.
CCTAAGTCTAGATGGGTGCTGTGGGGTGCCTAACACCTTCCATATGCATATCGACTCCTGAATCCTACTCTATTTCATAGATTACTTTTTATAAAAGGTTTCTAAAATTATTCTTTTAAAATCTTAGTGACGACTATTTCTTCCCTTTTATGGGAAGGCCATGATTCGTGCACAACAGATGTCCACCAATCATCTAAGCAAGCAATATCAAACAAGTCGCAAAATTATGCGCAGCCAAGTACTTGAGATCACCCCCATAGAAGATCACATGGATAAGGGTATAAAGATTGATGTACCTACAATGGGGTCATTAGTTGCTATGATGAAGGACTAGAGGTGTCGACAATTACCCATTCTTAAGGATGTAATAGCTAGGCACGAAGAAGTTAAAGAAGAAGAAAGATGATGGCATGGAGGAAGTAGATATACAGACTCATATATACACATACTACCTTCGGCCTTTAAAATAAGACATTGTTTGACTTTTATTTTAATTCTAAATATAAGATCCCAATCTATTTTGTTTATCATATTTATCCATTTTTTTCGAAGATAATCCTTCTAATAATAATAGTTCTAGATAACAAATTTGATTAGTAAGGATATTATAGGAAAAACAACATCTATTCATTATAAATAACTAACTTAACTAAGTTCCTTGATCTTTTCAAATTAGTCAACTGGATCTTATAATTAGGAGTGGAAGTAGTACAATAATACTAATTATTAATAAATATATCAATAACTCCATAATATCTCAAATGAATTGAGCTACAATAATATTACTTGATGCTTAATTCACTCCAAAACAATATATACACATACACACTCATAAAACATTATTCTGGTGATATATTTCATTTGATATTCATCTACGTTTTTTAAGTACTTCATTAATGTGGCAAACTAATTATAAAATTCAGAACCTTTTGCTCATAAATCAAAATATATCCTTTAAATATATAAGTGATATGGCAACACTTTTCAAAACGCAAAACGGCACGCATCCACGATCACATCTCCTCCTTTCGTGTTGGTTAGCTTGCAGACTTGGAAGGAGTAGGAATCGCTGCCAACTCGAGTGGAATCGGGAATTTGCAGTGAAATCGCTAGTACGTTGACGTTTTTACGAGTTCAACTCATTGCATAATATAGTATTATTTTAAGGTCAAAGAAACCCAATGTCCATATCACAACATGCATTTTTAAATCTATGTGTATAGTGTATGACAGGCTATTCTACGTGACTAAATGATTATGAAATTATTTATTTATCTAGATTTTATTCTGTGTTCCCCCCCCCACTGTCTTGATTTTATTCCTGGCACTTTAAATATGATATTTTAAATTTGGGTTTTATTTCCCATTCTTATAAATGTCTACTCATATATTTACTGGCTTACTATCATGTTTATAAATACAGTTGCTTTTTGTTCATGGATGACAAGAGGTGGGACTATTGGGAACTAAATATGAACATTTCTTTTAGTAGGAATTCGGACCTAATTCAGCACGTTGTAGAGAACTAGCCTCTTTTATTAGACCCAACTACCATTGTAAATTTTCTTATTTTTGTTCCCTCCTTTCTTTTCATAATTTGTCCATTTATTAGCTATATGCTCTTTTGCCAAAAGTCTTGAACACGTTAATTAATTCCACTTATAACCTTGCTATTATTAATATTTATTAATTAAATACTTTTTCCTGCGCAGAATGCGCATAGAAGTTTCCTGAAAGAAGAGAAAAACCATAGAAAAATAAAATTGAAAATTGTGCTCCATCTAGTCCATAATATAAGAAGGGTTTTAGAAGAAAATTGTGATATAAAATATAAGAGGCTGACAAGATCATTAATGATGGTTTTTCACTTTTATCCCTTCTTACAAAGAGGAGAGAGTGTTTTAAATACAAGAGAGAGTAGAGAGTTTTCCAATCACATTCTTCAATGAGAGTAAAATAGGTAATTTTTTATCAATTTAACATATTTAATGACTTAATTAACACTTCTTAGTTTGTGAGAAAGTTTAGCTATAACCTTTTATGTTGTGGACCGCAGGAGTACATTTTATATTATGGTATTAATATTGAGGACTGATAATTATTTTACAGTAAAGAGAAACTCCCTTGTTTCATTTTTGTTGATCCCGTGGTCTGTCTTCTTTTTACCAAGAAAATTTTGAGGACCATTTAAGTACTACTGGTTTTCGGATTGAACAGAAACAAAGAAGACTACCAGACGATTATTCAATAACAATTATATGTAAATTAGAACATGGTCCTTTATTATACATTTAATTTCTTAGGCTCAGCTCGTTAATATAATTATCATTCAAAAAGAAACTTCTTTGGTGTTAATAATTAAAAATGGTAAAAAAATATTTATTCATAGAGGGAAATCATATATAGATCATTATAAACTTTTCATTGATATAATTTATTTGTCACCAGGAACTATAGAACTTGATGAGGATAGTGTAGTGGAGACAGTGTTGATACATATATATCTGTTGAATTAAGCACACTGAAAGTTCGAGGGGACGTTTCTGCCACAGGCGTTGAGAATCATGTTCAAGTTAATGGGAATGTTAAGGTTGATACCTAAGACATTGGCTCTAATGGCCGTGCAGAGGCAGACGGCGGCATCGAGGTCGGCGAGGCCCCCAAGGAGGGAACAGCAATGGGTCTTCGACTGCTGGCCAAGGCGGAAGCCGACGAGATCCAGCACATTGGCGCAGACACCTAATTTAAGTGCATTCATAGGGCAACTTGGCTGATTTCCTGAGGAAGGAGGAGATGGTGTTGGTGATTGCGCATAGGTGGAGGTTACCATCGTGAAGAAGAGGAGGTTGATGACACAGAGGACAAGGGCAGACTTGGACGAAGCCATTCTTCGGGTTTCTGTCACTCGGATTTTTGCGATACTTGGCTTTTGATCGGTGAGGAGTTTTGTGAGATATGATAGGGCTTTTATAGGAGCGCATCCCTCTCTTACGGTTTTTTTCTTTTAAAAGAATATTTGGGATTTTTTTTAAATGTAAAGCCTAAATGAGCTGGATTTTAAAATTATTATGGTATAGACGTACATGTTCTTGAGTCCAAAAAAAAGAGACGTACATGTTCAATGCATGCTTTTTTTTTTTTTTTTGGGTACGTCTCTGATGTAACTTGCCTGACAAGGCGATATAATTGAATAAGTTTTGCACATATATGTTATAGTTACACAGTTTTGCATTTTGTAGAATAAAGATAAATTTACGCTATTGGGACATTTAAATAATCTTAATCGTACATTTGATCACAAAAAAATATCCCCATCATATTTGTGCAAAACTTATTCAATTATATCACCTTGTTAGGCAAGTTACACTAAACAAGATAAATATATAGAGGGGAGAAAAACTTTGCGTTGGCCCAAAAAAAAAAAAGATAGATACTTTGCATTGAAATTAATGATCCTCAACTTTCATTGAGGATGAATTAACACATAATAGGTCAGAGAAAAATACAATTCGGTACATATTGCGGTGCCAGCTTTGTCATAACAATTTCAATTTTCATCCAATGGGCGAATCAATCAGTTATCAATTATTTAGTTATAAAATGATTTAATACATAATTTATTTAATTTTATTCCAAAATCAGCTTTTCATCCTGTTATTTATTTCAAACTAAGAGGAAGAATATTAGGTAAAGATGAGCAAAAGCAGCCAAAAGGTATCTAGTCCTATGGCCTATTGAGGATTATATACGTACAAAAGTAAGGAAAATTTTCACTAAGGTCACAAGGAACAAAGAATACAGCATAAAGGTACCATAAGAATTACAAATTAATTAGAAGTCCTAAAGGGGCCTAAGTGTAAGAGATTGTAATTTAATGAAAATGTAAAAAGACCTCATTATCCTTGCTAATACCCTTACTCGTTAATACATGCCACAACAGATGTTAATATAGCTATTTAATTGTTAATAACAAGTACATAATGCACATTGATATTAGGTATTAACAAATGTCACGACAACCATTAATGCTCGCACATTAACTTGTCATCTTTGTGATGCTAAAAGTTTTGTTAATGTAGGCATTTTCACTTGTCATCACAAGAATTCTGAGTTGATTTTTGAAATTTCATTATATTATCTCGGTCCTTAATATAAGACCCTATTTGATTTTTATTTTGGTCCTAAATATAAGATCCCAATCCACTTTGTCTCTCACATTTATCCACTTTTTTCAAGATCGTCCTTCTAATAATGGTAGTTCTAGATAATAAACTTGATTAGCAAAGATATTTTAGGAAAAATAAACCTATTCATTACAAATAACTAACTTAACTAAGTTCCTTATCTCCCCAAATTAGTCAACGGGTCTTATAATTAGGATAGGAGGTAGTATTAATTTGATTTGTAGAGTTTCATTTGAAAAATTAATTATGTTTTAGGCAATGAATGCAATGTATACTCTTTAAGTTATATATGATAATCTAAAATGGTTGTATTTTGAATAAATTAATTATCTTAAAATAATATGAATTGTCATTTGGCTTAAAAGTAAAAAATACATATAAAAAATATATAAAAGTTTCACTTAATACTATAAAATTTTTTTGGGTTCAAATATACTAATCAAAATTTAAAAAGAGGTCAATAATGACAGTGCCGTTAACGTTTGTTTTTTATGGAGTGGGACCCATAATTTTTAAAATAAAAGTACCAAAATACCCTCAATTAAAATAAAAAAAATTTAAAGGTCAAAATACCTATGAACTTTACTAAAAGTTCACCAAACACCATATAATTTTTAATAAAAGTACCAAAATACTCTTAATCTTAAAGGGCTATTGCATAAAGTGTGTTAGAGATTATTAATTATAATAAATTTTTATAATTAAACTAACTTGCGTAAAAAAGTTTCAGCTTGAATTAAATTGCTGTTTAAAGTAAGGTGTTTGTGTCTCCAATCTTTTCTTTTATGAGACATTATAAGTATTTTTTAAAAATAAGTTACTTGTACCAATGGCATATTGAATTGTGTATTTATCCTCCAATCTATGTTATCAAATTTAACGGTTAATCTGAATATTTTTTTATGTTTATATTCAGTTCTTTAAGAAAATTCAAAGTCACTTTTAGCAGTATGGGATCCACTATTTTTAATTAAAGTACAAAAATACTCCCAGTAAAAGGAAAAAAAATCACCATCTCCCTCTAACCTGTCGATAGTCTTCTTAGCTCATCTCCCTTCCAAAAAAAAGCCCGCCATCTTACAACATGGATTCATATTCTTTATTTCAATCAAACTTTAAAGCATTCTCATATAATTTTCTTCTAGAATTAATTAAGTTTTTTTAAATTGAATTAAAAATATGAAAGCATCAAATGAATACTAATCAAATGATTAAAATATAAATATTTATTTTGTTAAATTTATTTAAGAATTCTTTGGAATTAAAAACACTCGGGGATAAGTAATTGTAACATAACCAAATTTTAAAGCTCTGAAAAATAGGCTCTTGAGGAATCATGAGGGTCAAAGGAATTATCTTAATGAATAGAGTCTCAAGATTATTTTATTGTTTAAAAGCTTATTTTTGGGCAAAATTTTAAGGAGATTAAGTTGGAAAATATTTATTAAAATTATTTAGTACCTAATAAATTTGGGAGACATTACGGAATATTATTTTGAGGATTTATAAAATTTATGAAGAGGTTCAATTCCCCAAATATGACTTAAATGGTTTTAAAGCTAATTTCTATAGATAACGACCTATTTTTCTAGAAATTCAAGAAAAAATAGTTAGAGGTTTATATTTGTGCTGAAAATTTTAGGATAAATATTTTATGAGATAAAGAAATTATTTGAGGCATAAATCCTTGAAATAGGTTAAGGATTAATTTCTGGAATTAATGGCTATTTTCCTGAGAAATTTAAGAAAAATAGCTAAGAGACGATTTTTGACCAGAAATTTTATGGACATTATTTTATGTATAAAAAAGCTAATGGATAAGAAAAATCCATATAAAAGTTGGTGGAATAATTTCTGGGTTGATTCTCTAATTTCAGAAAAATAGAGAAAGGATCAAAGTGAAGACAAGGTGTACTTTGAATGGCAAATGGTCAACACAACGACCCACACCCCACCTCACGCGTTACCCTCTCCATTTAATCATCAGTGACTCACTCCCTTCTCATTTTATCATCTGCACACTGAGAGAAAAGAGAGGAGGGAGAGCCGAGAGCAACAAGGAGACGGAGGTGGTGATGGGTGGCCGATTCTTGCATGCAAACAGAGTTTCAGACTCAGGTGAGCCTTTTGTCTCACTTCGTCTTCATTTTTCTGGTTTAGTGCTGTTGTTGGCTATAACTGTAGAGAGAGTGATGGGGTAGTGAGAGAAAGTGAAGTAAAGGAGAGAAGGATCGGTGAATTCATGTTCTATGGCAAGATTGAAGTATGTGGAAGTATTTTTGTGATTCCATGTTGCTGTTGTCTCTATTTTATGATTCTGCGAACAGAGTATGAATGTTTCTGGTTGCAAGGCGTCGAATATGTGGTGTTACATGCATACATAATATATATGGAGATCCATGTTGAGTTACTTCTTTGTTTTCTAGTTGTTTGAATCTGGAGTACTTGTTTTGGAAATCAGATTTCTTATTTGCTTCTCGGTGCTGACAAATTTCTGAGTAGGAAGAGGAGCAGTATATATGTGTGTGTGTGTGTGTGTATATCGTCGCCTAGATGTGCTAAACGTGTGATGGTGATTCTGGGATTTACATGAAAAGGGAGAACTGAAGCTTACACACACACACAGAGACACGGTTGCCATGGCTGATTTGAATTAGTTCTTGGATTTAACGAAAGGTAACATATGTGTATGTATATTATGCTTCGGTTTTGCATTATACTAAATCCAGAAAATTTTTCCTAGCTACCCGAAACATTAATGGAGAATAGAGGAGGTTGGTATGGGCCATGGATTAAGCTTGTATAAGAGGATTTTGGGGCTGTGTTAGAATATATATTATGTGTGCGTGATATTATGATTTGATGGGCTGAAATTTGAAGCTAAGTATCAATGTGAAGCATACTGTTGGATGTTTTTAAGTGCTAAAAATTATTTTAGATGGTACAACTAAGTGTAGACACTTTAGAATGATAATTTAAACATTGTTCTTGATCTGGAAATTTTATGGAATTAAGAAAAAGGAGGTACTGTTTCAATTGTAAGGAAATCAAGGAGAATAATGAGATGCTCAAATAACATAAGATAGATAAATACAAGTGTAT
>NW_021636005.1:0-29812 GCF_004799145.2 Neltuma alba | reverse complement strand
TTAAAACAAAATAATATAATATTAATATAAAATATCTTACAACACACCCTTGTACTAAAAATATGTTTGGTGTTACTTGAACTATAACACCCGAGTTATTTTTTAAATTTTGGTGCTTTTGTATTTTTTTTCCCAAGAAGATATTATCTCAATTTTGATGGTGATTTTTAAAAATAGGAGAAAAAAGAGCACATTCTATGCTCACTAAAAATATGAGCATGAAGTGCTCATTTTAATTCTACAAATTCAAGTTTGACTACAGGGTGCTGATCGCTATAAGTAGTAAACGTGGGCTGAAAAATAGTGCCAAATTAGAAAGGAGCACTTGATGACTTAATTAAATAAAGGTGCCGAAGATACTGCTAAGCCTCATTCCAGGTTTATCAGAAGTACTCTTAATTATCAAGAGAATGCTCAGTCAGAGTGGGCAGGTTATTATCCGCCATGTTTAATTTTTTTTCGAGTTATATTCTGGTTCTTGTTTCTTCTGCCTAGGATAATTGATATGCAACTAAAAATATAGTACTCCTCTGGTTCTTAATATAGTGTCCAATTTTTAAGTTGATTTTGGTCCTAAATATAAGACCTATTTTTATATTTATAATTTTCTCTAAATTACCCTATAAATACTCCCTCAACCATAATCAACTGGAAGAGGGAGATGGAGTATTAAGAAAGATAATTATAGTGTTTTAGAAAAAATGTGTCACCTTTTTTATAATTAACTAACTTACCTAACTTTTTTAATCTAATCAAATTAGCTAAATGAGTCTTATATTAAAGACTGAAAGATTAATTTAATTACTGCTAGTTTAATCATGATTACAACATTGACTCGCTAAGTAATTCATAAACTAATGTCTCATCCAACTGGGATAATTTCATTACAAAGTAATTTGATGCATTAGAAAGGCCGGCCTATTACAAAGAACCCATTCGAGCAAAGCCCAAGAAGGTCAAGGAAAAAAGGCGACCTCACAAGAAAACAAAAACAGCAACTGAAAAACAAAAACGAAAACGACCTAGCCCATCTATGACAAAAAAAAGAAGCCCATCTTCAATGACCATAAACACCAGGGACACAAAACAAAGACAGGCAATAGACGGGAATTAAGTTTAACGGAATGAGTTAATCCTTCACAACGTGATAAATCCATGTTTTTTTTAGTTATAAGATTATTTCTAATAGAAAGATATCTATATTTTAGTAAAAAAAAAAACAGAGACAAGCACAATGTTAAGGGTGGCGAAACCAAGTGGATCTTGAATTGAGAAGTTGATTCAATCCTGGCTCCTGAACAACGAAACGGAAACAACTTATCTGAAAGGGCTTCCATGAGAGTAACAATTCGCAAATGGCGAAGAAAGTCCTTGCCAAAGGACAGAGGTTGAAGTCAACACTACAGAAAATGAGAAAAATGCTAAAAAAAATAATTTTTCTAAATATAAGATTCATTTTATAATTTTATAATATAATTTATATTAGATATGCTCAGGTAGGAATATTGACGAGTTTTTTTTTTTGCAGGACCGCAATCTGCAGATAGAATTCATTAAAAGCAGTCAATGGAATAATTGAGGCCCAAGTCACTTTCACACGAACCCCATTTTCATGAATCAAGCGGGATTCATCAGACTCTGGAAAAACGCTTAAAAGATCTCCCACCTTCCTCGCTACTTCCTCAGTGTAATAATCCAAAGGGATGCCATAAAAGCGAACCCACGCTTTAATGGCAGGGAAGGAAGAGTCTTCAACAATTACCTCAGGCTGCCATTAATAAACTGCAAGAGAACTGAAGTCTCACCATTTTGACTCAAAATCAAAAGGCAGAGGAAGGATGTGAGGTTTCGTAAACGAGATGGTGGCAAATACCGGTGCCCTTATTCTCTGGCACTATTGATGATTCTTTTTGTGATCAACAATTTGTTATTGAAGTGTTACATTGTGGTTTGTGTTTGCTAACTGATCAAAGAAGTGCTTTTAAAATATAGTCTAATTTACCATTTTATTTTTACATCTTAATTCTAATTATATAATTTAATGAAAATTCAGCCTTCTCATGTTAATGTCTACTGATTTCTTATTCTAACTGATATAATAATATATTTTAAATAATCAAATTAGCAAATTTTATTTGCCTTATAAATACAAAATTTTTGTTCTCTTTCACCTTTAAGATATATTTTAATTAATAAAATAATATGTTTCTTAAAAATTGATTAATTTTACAGTAATATAATTTTTCATTGTAATAATAATTTTAAATTAATTATTATTATAATACATTTTTTAATTATAACAATATATATTTTACTTACAATAATATATATTTTATTTTTATAGGTGTTAATGAAATATAAAAAAATGATGATAAAATGGTCTAATATTTTAGCTTTCCTCCATAAAAACTTAATTTAAAAGACAGCGAAAACAGGGGCAAGGATTCTACTCTAAAATTTCTAAGCAAATGAGAGGAGGGGATAATTTTCTATCCCCTCTCCTACCCTGCCCTCACCTCAAATCGAACAGGCTCTAACTGGCTGGCTTTTAATATATAGAGTATATACACACATACATGTATTGATTTAATTACTTATTTTGGGTTAAAAAAAGATTTATTTATTATTATTTTTTTGCCGAACATAGATATTCACTTATTAGAGATAATTTTATTTGAGACACTATAGGATACTAAGAGGGTGTTTGGGTGATGACCCAAACCATGGTTTGGGGAAAAATCATCCAAACACCCTCTTAGTATCCTATAGTGTCTTAAATAGAATTATGGGGAAAAATCACCCAAACATCATTAAAAAAATCAAAACCATAGTTTTGGTAGAAGCAAAAATTTTCTGCTTTTGGGAGAAAAAGGGAGAGTGTGAGAGCCTATGGGATGTGTTTTGTTGTTTTTTTTTGGCCCAGACAGATATACCTTTCCCAATTATTCATCTCTTTTTCATTGTTTCAGACGCAGTACGAGAAAGAGTCTGAGAGTAGATCTCAACAATAATATGATTGTAACACCCCTCAATTATTTTTTATAAACATATTTAATCTTATATCTTATAAATATATATACATATTAATTATATTATCTTATGTATTATTAATTATGTTGATAAAAAATATATTATTAACAATTTTATTCCTTCAAATTAAAATATATCATAAAATCTATTTTTATGTAATCATCATATTAACTTATGCCTTTTTAGTAATTTGTATATATAAAAAGTGCTTCTGATAACAACTATCCAAACACTCTCACTTCTTAGAATCACTTTTTCACAAAATCTATTTTTTACAAAATCTATTCTCCATAAAATCTATGCTTTAGAAGCTATTCTCCAAACTATGGTTTGGTTTTATCCAAACACCCCATAAATGTGAGTACTTCTTATAGTAAGAATTGAAATTTTAGTTTGTCACGTTGTGAGGGATTAGTCTTTTTTACTAGAGTCAATCCAAGTTGGTTATTTATTATTATTTTTAGTTGATGCGGTTGTGGAGACTGGAGAGTTGGCCTGATTGTTTCATCTATATTCGATGTTGGAAAGCCCAACAAATTTTGGGTAGCTTTACGTGTTCTCATGGGCCATTGGTAGTATTGCCGGGCTAAGCCCAAAACAACATTACATGATCAGAGGGAGTTGGATCCCAATTTCTCACTTCCCAGGATCTCTCTTAACTGTAGGTTGGCTCATTTTGTTTTTTTTGGTTGCCTAGAGTATCCTCCCACTCGAACAGTAAGAGACTAATCTCTCAGGATACTGTCAGGTGCTGTAGCAGGGACCCCTCCTAACAGTATTTTTTTCATACACACAACATCAAGGATCAAATCTAAGATATGATATTTAAGGTGTCCAAGCCCTTTCCACTTGGACCAACACTTAGTGGTTGTAGGTTGGCTCATTTGAATGCAATGGTTTTGCAAATTTGATTTTGGGCTTAACTAACTTTGCTACGACTGCCAGGTAAAATTAAAAAAAATTTTAAAAAAAAGCTTCCCATTAAAAATTGTGGAGTCTCCTAGCATCATCTTTTACGCAGAGTATCAAAATACTGGGTTGGGCTCAGATGTGTCTCGGAGGGTTCAATGGGCCGGTTATAAGCCCAACGTCTCAATAGATGAGGCAGGAAAATTCTCGGTTGAGTCACTTATCCAGGGTACTCAGTTGCTGCCTGATACATAGTGGAAAGTCTTTTTGGTTTTCTTATTTTGAAAACAGTTTTTTTTAAAAAACAATAAAAAAATTATTTGATTATTTCTTTTTAGTTAAGTGTTTTTAAAGAAAACATAAATCTATTTTTTAAAAACTAAAAAAATCAAAACAACTTTTTTGTTGTCTTCTTGTTTTTGTTTGGAAAAACTGGGAAACATTTTCTTATCTACTTGATGGCTTTTTTATTTGAGAATGTGAGCTCTCATCAAAATTTCATCGTTCAGTCTCAATATTTATTTTCAAATATAATTTTTTAGAACAACTAACTAAATAGATTTTTTTTTAAACTTGTTTTAAAAAACAATTTTATAAAATTGTTTTGAGAAAAAAACAAAACACAAAAAACAAAAACAAACAGGCCTTAATCTTTTAATTTTTGAAGTTTTGACTCAGTTAAAACTTATTACTTAAACTTTGATTCAGTATAACATAGTCCTTGAATTTTTGACTCATCCTATCATTTATAAATTGCTTTTGTGTCTTGAAACGCAGATCCATGTGGATTTTACACAAATTAAAAAAAAAAAAGAGCTCAATCTCAGCATCACCACTCTCATCCACGGCTTGCTCACCATTCTTTGCTTCGGCCATAAGTCTCAACAGCTCCACATCTTCCCTCAACCTCCACCACCAGAGACCACCCAATATTTAGTGGCTCGGGCTCTGCCAAAGAACACTTAGCATCTCGGTTTAAAAAAATAGTCTTTTTATTTTAATTTTATGTAAAATGCTGAGTTGGTAGACACGGGCAATTTTTACCCACATAGGATGACTCAATGCCAACTCACAATGAGTTTTGGATGATAAAGGATAAATTTATAAATGATAAAAAGATTAGAGACTGAATTTCAAGTAAGTCAAAAGTTCAAACAATAAGTTATAAGTAAGTCAAAACTTCAAGAAGTAAAAGATTATTTTTTGCCAAAATTTTTATTGGAGAACTTCTTCTTATAATAAAAGATGATGCAATATTAAGACGCATCATAAGTGTATGGGTCGTCAAAATAAACAGTGGCAAATCAAGGTCAAGGTCGATCCCACAGAGAACTCAATTAACAGTGATTAGGCAATAAAATTTTTTGTTTCGTTTAAGTTGAGAAAATCAAGATTTAATGAAATCGAGTGAAAAAAAATTAAAACAAAATAAAACCAAGCTTTTTAAAATTAACTAAGACAAGTATTTAAAAGAACAACTTAGAGTTACTGATCCATTGTTTGCTCTTTAGATTTTATCTCCACTAAATTAATCATGCTTAAACTCAATTCAATAATCTAGAGTCTTAATAGTTAAAAGCACCTGTCAGTCCACTTATAACTCTAGTAATATCTCACATAATTACACAAGGTGCACATTAATCTGATTTCACTCTAATTTGATTATGTGGAGCCCCTAGATACATGTTTATCCTAGGTGCAAATTAGATTAAATCCAATTCTACATTACTTAATCTCATGGTCTATTTAAGATTCTTTTTGTCAAGTTCAATCCTAAATTCCCAAAACAAACTCAATGGTGGCCAAACACTAAACAAATTATAATTAAAAACAAGATTAAATAAACTGAATTAGAAAAACAAGTATAAATAAACAGTGGGAATAATCTCTAAATCATAAACCACTTCGTAGCACTCTAGGTTGCGAAACAAAATTAGCTACACATGACCTTAAGCAATACCAATTCAGCAACACTAATTCCAAAACAAAGTGGCATAATAGAATGGAAACGGAATGTTAACAGTGGAATGAGAATCTGAATAATGGAATGATGAAAATGGAATGATTGTAAACTGAATAAGAACCCAAGTCTCCAGCAAAGCTCCAGCAGAAGAACGACGCACTCAACAGGTCCAGCCAATCAGAAAGTTGCCCAGAACAGCGCCGGTTCCCTTGCCTCGACCGCCGTCGCCTGAACTCGTCCTCTCAAGGTTGTGGCTGTTGCCAATTTCCTGCCCAAAACCGGTCTCGGCGTCTATGATTCAAGAGAGGAAGATGCTGAACAGTTCCCCCTCCAGTTTCGGCGCTACAGCTCTGTTCCTCCACACCAGTTCGCCTTTGTTCGAGCCAGCACGGCCTCCTCTGTTTTTCGAACGAGAACCAGCCACGACTCCTTCTTCGGCGCCTTCAAGATGATGATGAATAGTGATCCATCGCCCAGCCCTCAACTCTCCAAAACGCTGCGTATCTGATCTGTGGAATCCCCCCTTCAATTGCTCCAAACGGTGCGTCCTCATATCCTCCTCAAGAACCTCTTGTGCAGCACGTGCAACTGATGCAAGGGAGGAGAAAGGAAATAAAATAAAACCAATAAAAAGGAAAAACTGGAAAATAAAATAAAAGAGAAGAAAATAAACTCTAAGAAATTGGAATAAGATAAAATAAAATCAACTAAATGTTAAACTTAGTATTAATTATTTTTATTTATTTCAAACTAAGATATTTATAATAAAATCCCCCAAATAATGCTCAAAATCAAGTCTTCCAATTAACTTTTAGAAATCTTCTAAAATGCATCAATAACTCTCTAAAAATCACTCAAAATGTTCTTTAAATATATTAAAAATAGAGAGTTATCATAGGACTTTTTCTTAGAATAAAATATGATGCAATATTTCACTCACAAAAAAAAAAAGATGACGCAATATGCTTGAATTTTTAATTGAAAGCTCCTTTAGATGTGTAATTTTTAAGAAGGATATGAATTTTTAATAAAATATTCTATGCATGATTTCATTGAATTAATAAATAAAAACACACACATATACTACCATTAGTTCTTAGTATAATATCTAAATAATTAATTTGAAGATATTAAAAAAAATTAGTTAGGCTGATTATTTATAATAAATGTGTGTTGATTTTTCTAAACTATCACATTTAATCATATGTATTAGAAATATCTCTTAGCAGAAGCTCCTTACAATGCATAGAATGTTTTGGAGAATAAATTAAAAAATTTGAAAGACAAATAAAATTGAGATCTTATATTTAGGACTAAATTTAATAACTAAGTAACTTTTATATTAAGGATCGGGAGGTAGTATATATATATTTTTGGTCCTATATAAGGTAGAGAGAGAAGACATTTTCTGATTCTATTTATAGGGTATAATTTTATCCTTCATTTATTATTATGTTGACTTTGTTTACATGAGATATAATGTATATTGAATAGGGATAAAGTTGAAAACTTGTTAAATTTTAAATGAGAGTTAATAAAATCTAAGATTTTTCTTCGTTGATATGAAACATGTTGGAAGTGATTTATAGATAGGATTAGAGAATATTTTTTAATAGGCATATGCCTAGAATTAAGGCTATATTTGGTAGAAAGGAGAGCCTTTTTTTATTTTCTAATTTAGAGAGGCAAACATTAATAAACAAATGTTGGTTGAGATGGTAAGCAGTCTCACTTTTATAAGAAGGAGAATATAATTTCAAGTCCCGAAAAACGCACTTGTTGTAAGGGTTTTAACTTTTATGCTTTCGACTTGACAGAAATTAGCTTTAAGTTGAAAGTAACATTATAAGTAGGATCACACTTCGACTGCAGTTTTTCACGTACAAGATGTTAGGGGAAAAAAGACACAAATAGCCTCACTCATTCATTAGAGATGTCGTTCTTTGTGGAGAAACAAATAAATATAGAGAAACACTAATTATCAAGGGAAAGTCACAATTTGGAAATATCTTTTGGTGTCATTATTGTAAAAAATTAAAAAACAAAAATTAAAATTAAAAAAATCACAATTTGATCATGCTTTTGTGTTTAAATGGGAAGTATTGTCAGGAGTCCTAATGGAGGAAAAATAAAATAATAAAAATTGAAAGAAAATTAAAAAATTCTAGCTGGAGCCTATAAATAGGAGAGAAAAAGTTAGAAGAAGACACACAAAGATTTTTAGAGAAAGGAGGCAAGCCAATTGATAAGTGGAGCATTATGTATGGATTTCTCTTCCTATCTACTGCGTTTGGTTTGAATTTCATAATGAATTGATTTTTAGGTGTTCTTTTCTTGTACTTTCGAAAGCACTTCTTTTTTTAAAATAAATACTGTGTGAGGTTTTTTGAACCTTTGCAGGTATATAGATTTATTGCTAAACCATACAAGATTATGGGAGTCTCAGCAGAAATACCAATGTAATTGTGCAAGTTTTCTTTTTAAAATAAAAGTGAGGAAATAATTTTGGCCCAATGTATATAAATGAACAATAAAATAAAAAAATCTTTTTTTAAAAAACTATATATATAATTTCAAAATGTTTTTCAGAGCCGTGTGAGGTTTTTAGAACCTCCGCAGGCTTGAACGATTATTCTTCCACATGAGGTTGTGGGAATTTCTACAAGGAGAATAATCCAAAATTTCTTTTAAAAATATTTTCTAAATAAAAATGCAAAAATTGTTTCCATATATTGAAAAAATCAACCCACAAAAATATCGTTTTTGATTGTATAAATATTTTCATAAAAACCAAGTGACAAGCATTTATACCCTCAAACTATGTGGGTTTTGATCCCTCTAAAAAGTATGTAGGCATTAAGCTTTTATCCTAAGTCAAGTTCAAATTTATAAACAAACTATTTTTTTTCTTTTTTAAAATTTTTTTCCTTTTTTAAATAAAATTTTTTCTTTATTTTTAAATAAAATTTTTTCCCTTTAAAAAGTATGTAGGCATTAAGCTTTTATCCTAAGTCTAGATGGGTGCTGTGGGGTGCCTAACACCTTCCATATGCATAATCGACTCCTGAATCCTACTCTATTTCATAGATTACTTTTTATAAAAGGTTTCTAAAATTATTCTTTTAAAATCTTAGTGACGACTATTTCTTCCCTTTTATGGGAAGGCCATGATTCGTGCACAACAGATGTCCACCAATCATCTAAGCAAGCAATATCAAACAAGTCGCAAAATTATGCGCAGCCAAGTACTTGAGATCACCCCCATAGAAGATCACATGGATAAGGGTATAAAGATTGATGTACCTACAATGGGGGTCATTAGTTGCTATGATGAAGGACTAGAGGTGTCGACAATTACCCATTCTTAAGGATGTAATAGCTAGGCACGAAGAAGTTAAAGAAGAAGAAAGATGATGGCATGGAGGAAGTAGATATACAGACTCATATATACACATACTACCTTCGGCCTTTAAAATAAGACATTGTTTGACTTTTATTTTAATTCTAAATATAAGATCCCAATCTATTTTGTTTATCATATTTATCCATTTTTTTCGAAGATAATCCTTCTAATAATAATAGTTCTAGATAACAAATTTGATTAGTAAGGATATTATAGGAAAAACATCTATTCATTATAATAACTAACTTAACTAAGTTCCTTGATCTTTTCAAATTAGTCAACTGGATCTTATAATTAGGAGTGGAAGTAGTACAATAATACTAATTATTAATAAATATATCAATAACTCCATAATATCTCAAATGAATTGAGCTACAATAATATTACTTGATGCTTAATTCACTCCAAAACAATATATACACATACACACTCATAAAACATTATTCTGGTGATATATTTCATTTGATATTCATCTACGTTTTTTAAGTACTTCATTAATGTGGCAAACTAATTATAAAATTCAGAACCTTTTGCTCATAAATCAAAATATATCCTTTAAATATATAAGTGATATGGCAACACTTTTCAAAACGCAAAACGGCACGCATCCACGATCACATCTCCTCCTTTCGTGTTGGTTAGCTTGCAGACTTGGAAGGAGTAGGAATCGCTGCCAACTCGAGTGGAATCGGGAATTTGCAGTGAAATCGCTAGTACGTTGACGTTTTTACGAGTTCAACTCATTGCATAATATAGTATTATTTTAAGGTCAAAGAAACCCAATGTCCATATCACAACATGCATTTTTAAATCTATGTGTATAGTGTATGACAGGCTATTCTACGTGACTAAATGATTATGAAATTATTTATTTATCTAGATTTTATTCTGTGTTCCCCCCCCCACTGTCTTGATTTTATTCCTGGCACTTTAAATATGATATTTTAAATTTGGGTTTTATTTCCCATTCTTATAAATGTCTACTCATATATTTACTGGCTTACTATCATGTTTATAAATACAGTTGCTTTTTGTTCATGGATGACAAGAGGTGGGACTATTGGGAACTAAATATGAACATTTCTTTTAGTAGGAATTCGGACCTAATTCAGCACGTTGTAGAGGACTAGCCTCTTTTATTAGACCCAACTACCATTGTAAATTTTCTTATTTTTGTTCCCTCCTTTCTTTTCATAATTTGTCCATTTATTAGCTATATGCTCTTTTGCCAAAAGTCTTGAACACGTTAATTAATTCCACTTATAACCTTGCTATTATTAATATTTATTAATTAAATACTTTTTCCTGCGCAGAATGCGCATAGAAGTTTCCTGAAAGAAGAGAAAAACCATAGAAAAATAAAATTGAAAATTGTGCTCCATCTAGTCCATAATATAAGAAGGGTTTTAGAAGAAAATTGTGATATAAAATATAAGAGGCTGACAAGATCATTAATGATGGTTTTTCACTTTTATCCCTTCTTACAAAGAGGAGAGAGTGTTTTAAATACAAGAGAGAGTAGAGAGTTTTCCAATCACATTCTTCAATGAGAGTAAAATAGGTAATTTTTTATCAATTTAACATATTTAATGACTTAATTAACACTTCTTAGTTTGTGAGAAAGTTTAGCTATAACCTTTTATGTTGTGGACCGCAGGAGTACATTTTATATTATGGTATTAATATTGAGGACTGATAATTATTTTACAGTAAAGAGAAACTCCCTTGTTTCATTTTTGTTGATCCCGTGGTCTGTCTTCTTTTTACCAAGAAAATTTTGAGGACCATTTAAGTACTACTGGTTTTCGGATTGAACAGAAACAAAGAAGACTACCAGACGATTATTCAATAACAATTATATGTAAATTAGAACATGGTCCTTTATTATACATTTAATTTCTTAGGCTCAGCTCGTTAATATAATTATCATTCAAAAAGAAACTTCTTTGGTGTTTAATAATTAAAAATGGTAAAAAAATATTTATTCATAGAGGGAAATCATATATAGATCATTATAAACTTTTCATTGATATAATTTATTTGTCACCAGGAACTATAGAACTTGATGAGGATAGTGTAGTGGAGACAGTGTTGATACATATATATCTGTTGAATTAAGCACACTGAAAGTTCGAGGGGACGTTTCTGCCACAGGCGTTGAGAATCATGTTCAAGTTAATGGGAATGTTAAGGTTGATACCTAAGACATTGGCTCTAATGGCCGTGCAGAGGCAGACGGCGGCATCGAGGTCGGCGAGGCCCCCAAGGAGGGAACAGCAATGGGTCTTCGACTGCTGGCCAAGGCGGAAGCCGACGAGATCCAGCACATTGGCGCAGACACCTAATTTAAGTGCATTCATAGGGCAACTTGGCTGATTTCCTGAGGAAGGAGGAGATGGTGTTGGTGATTGCGCATAGGTGGAGGTTACCATCGTGAAGAAGAGGAGGTTGATGACACAGAGGACAAGGGCAGACTTGGACGAAGCCATTCTTCGGGTTTCTGTCACTCGGATTTGTTGCGATACTTGGCTTTTGATCGGTGAGGAGTTTTGTGAGATATGATAGGGCTTTTATAGGAGCGCATCCCTCTCTTACGGTTTTTTCTTTTAAAAGAATATTTGGGATTTTTTTTAAAATGTAAAGCCTAAATGAGCTGGATTTTAAAATTATTATGGTATAGACGTACATGTTCTTGAGTCCAAAAAAAAGAGACGTACATGTTCAATGCATGCTTTTTTTTTTTTTTTTGGGTACGTCTCTGATGTAACTTGCCTGACAAGGCGATATAATTGAATAAGTTTTGCACATATATGTTATAGTTACACAGTTTTGCATTTTGTAGAATAAAGATAAATTTACGCTATTGGGACATTTAAATAATCTTAATCGTACATTTGATCACAAAAAAATATCCCCATCATATTTGTGCAAAACTTATTCAATTATATCACCTTGTTAGGCAAGTTACACTAAACAAGATAAATATATAGAGGGGAGAAAAACTTTGCGTTGGCCCAAAAAAAAAAAGATAGATACTTTGCATTGAAATTAATGATCCTCAACTTTCATTGAGGATGAATTAACACATAATAGGTCAGAGAAAAATACAATTCGGTACATATTGCGGTGCCAGCTTTGTCATAACAATTTCAATTTTCATCCAATGGGCGAATCAATCAGTTATCAATTATTTAGTTATAAAATGATTTAATACATAATTTATTTAATTTTATTCCAAAATCAGCTTTTCATCCTGTTATTTATTTCAAACTAAGAGGAAGAATATTAGGTAAAGATGAGCAAAAGCAGCCAAAAGGTATCTAGTCCTATGGCCTATTGAGGATTATATACGTACAAAAGTAAGGAAAATTTTCACTAAGGTCACAAGGAACAAAGAATACAGCATAAAGGTACCATAAGAATTACAAATTAATTAGAAGTCCTAAAGGGGCCTAAGTGTAAGAGATTGTAATTTAATGAAAATGTAAAAAGACCTCATTATCCTTGCTAATAGCCTTACTCGTTAATACATGCCACAATAGATGTTAATATAGCTATTTAATTGTTAATAACAAGTACATAATGCACATTGATATTAGGTATTAACAAATGTCACGACAACCATTAATGCTCGCACATTAACTTGTCATCTTTGTGATGCTAAAAGTTTTGTTAATGTAGGCATTTTCACTTGTCATCACAAGAATTCTGAGTTGATTTTTGAAATTTCATTATATTATCTCTGGTCCTTAATATAAGACCTTATTTGATTTTTATTTTGGTCCTAAATATAAGATCCCAATCCACTTTGTCTCTCACATTTATCCACTTTTTTCAAGATCGTCCTTCTAATAATGGTAGTTCTAGATAATAAACTTGATTAGCAAAGATATTTTAGGAAAAATAATACCTATTCATTACAAATAACTAACTTAACTAAGTTCCTTATCTCCCCAAATTAGTCAATACTGGGTCTTATAATTAGGATAGGAGGTAGTATTAATTTGATTTGTAGAGTTTCATTTGAAAAATTAATTATGTTTTAGGCAATGAATGCAATGTATACTCTTTAAGTTATATATGATAATCTAAAATGGTTGTATTTTGAATAAATTAATTATCTTAAAATAATATGAATTGTCATTTGGGTTAAAAGTAAAAAATACATATAAAAATATACTAAAATTTCACTTAATACTATAAAATTTTTTTTGGGTTCAAATATACTAATCAAAATTTAAAAAGAGGTCAATAATGACAGTGCCGTTAACGTTTGTTTTTTATGGAGTGGGACCCATAATTTTTAAAATAAAAGTACCAAAATACCCTCAATTAAAATAAAAAAAATTTAAAGGTCAAAATACCGATGAACTTTTACTAAAAGTTCACCAAACACCATATAATTTTTAATAAAAGTACCAAAATACTCCTAATCTTAAAGGGCTATTGCATTAAAGTGTGTTAGAGATTATTAATTATAATAAATTTTTATAATTAAACTAACTTGCGTAAAAAAGTTTCAGCTTGAATTAAATTGCTGTTTAAAGTAAGGTGTTTGTGTCTCCAATCTTTTCTTTTATGAGACATTATAAGTATTTTTTAAAAATAAGTTACTTGTACCAATGGCATATTGAATTGTGTATTTATCCTCCAATCTATGTTATCAAATTTAACGGTTAATCTGAATATTTTTTATGTTTATATTCATTCTTTAAGAAAATTCAAAGTCACTTTTAGCAGTATGGGATCCACTATTTTTAATTAAAGTACAAAAATACTCCCAGTAAAAGGAAAAAAAATCACCATCTCCCTCTAACCTGTCGATAGTCTTCTTAGCTCATCTCCCTTCCAAAAAAAAGCCCGCCATCTTACAACATGGATTCATATTCTTTATTTCAATCAAACTTTAAAGCATTCTCATATAATTTTCTTCTAGAATTAATTAAGTTTTTTTAAATTGAATTAAAAATATGAAAGCATCAAATGAATACTAATCAAATGATTAAAATATAAATATTTATTTTGTTAAATTTATTTAAGAATTCTTTGGAATTAAAACACTCGGGGATAAGTAATTGTAACATACCAAAATTTTAAAGCTCTGAAAAATAGACTCTTGAGGAATCATGAGGGTCAAAGGAATTATCTTAATGAATAGAGTCTCAAGATTATTTTATTGTTTAAAAAGCTTATTTTTGGGCAAAATTATAAGGAGATTAAGTTGGAAAATATTTATTAAAATTATTTAGTACCTAATAAAATTTGGGAGACATTACGGAATATTATTTTGAGGATTTATAAAATTTATGAAGAGGTTCAATTCCCCAAATATGACTTAAATGGTTTTAAAGCTAATTTCTATAGATAACGACCTATTTTTCTAGAAATTCAAGAAAAAATAGTTAGAGGTTTATATTTGTGCTGAAAATTTTAGGATAAATATTTTATAAGATAAAGAAATTATTTGAGGCATAAATCCTTGAAATAGGTTAAGGATTAATTTCTGGAATTAATGGCTATTTTCCTGGAAAATTTAAGAAAAATAGCTAAGAGACGATTTTTGACCAGAAATTTTTATGGACATTATTTTATGTATAAAGAAGCTAATGGATAAGAAAAATCCATATAAAAGTTGGTGGAATAATTTCTGGGTTGATTCTCTAATTTCAGAAAAATAGAGAAAGGATCAAAGTGAAGACAAGGTTTACTTGAATGGCAAAATCAACACAGCGACCCACACCCCACCTCACGTGTTACCCTCTCCATTTAATCATCAGTGACTCACTCCCTTCTCATTTTATCATCTGCACACTGAGAGAAAAGAGAGGGGAGAGACCGAGAGCAACAAGGAGACGGAGGTGGGTGATGGGTGGCCGGATTCTTGCATGCAAACAGAGTTTCAGACTCAGGTGAGCCTTTTGAGTCTCACTTCGTCTTCATTTTTCTGGTTTAGTGCTGTTGTTGGCTATAACTGTAGAGAGAGTGATGGGGTAGTGAGAGAAAGTGAAGTAAAGGAGAGAAGGATCGGTGAATTCATGTTCTATGGCAAGATTGAAGTATGTGGAAGTATTTTTGTGATTCCATGTTGCTGCTGTCTCTATTTTATGATTCTGCGAACAGAGTATGAATGTTTCTGGTTGCAAGGCGTCGAATATGTGGTGTTAGGAGAGAGGAAACATGCAATACATGAATATATATGGAGATCCATGTTGAGTTACTTCTTTGTTTTCTAGTTGTTTGAATCTGGAGTACTTGTTTTGGAAATCAGATTTCTTATTTGCTTCTCGGTGCTGACAAATTTCTGAGTAGGAAGAGGAGCAGTATATATGTGTGTGTGTGTGTGTATATCGTCGCCTAGATGTGCTAAACGTGTGATGGTGATTCTGGGATTTACATGAAAAGGGAGAACTGAAGCTTACACACACACACAGAGACACGGTTGCCATGGCTGATTTGAATTAGTTCTTGGATTTAACGAAAGGTAACATATGTGTATGTATATACGTATGCTTCGGTTGCATTATACTAAATCCAGAAAATTTTTCCTAGCTACCCGAAACATTAATGGAGAATAGAGGAGGTTGGTATGGGCCATGGATTAAGCTTGTATAAGAGGATTTTGGGGCTGTGTTAGAATATATATGTATGTGTGCGTGATATTATGATTTGATGGGCTGAAATTTGAAGCTAAGTATCAATGTGAAGCATACTGTTGGATGTTTTTAAGTGCTAAAAATTATTTTAGATGGTACAACTAAGTGTAGACACTTTAGAATGATAATTTAAACATTGTTCTTGATCTGGAAATTTTATGGAATTAAGAAAAAGGAGGTACTGTTTCAATTGTAAGGAAATCAAGGAGAATAATGAGATGCTCAAATAACATAGATAGATAATACAAGTGTATATTTTAGCTGTTTCTGTATAAAGAGTGGTATTAGAACATGATCATACTTAGTCTCCTGTAATATGTTAAGAAGAATATTCTTTAATTCTTTCCAGATTCTCTCTTATCCCTAGGGCCACGTTGCCCTATTCATAACAAACTTATTTGTCCTTTTTTGTACACTGTTCATTATTTAATGATAGGCAGGGCACTACCATTCGGTGCCTGATACAATTGTGCTTTTATGCTTTTCCTTTCTAGTGGGTCTGCTTTTAGATGAGCAAAAGTGGGTCCAAGGATGCAACGATGATTGTTTAAACGTGCTTGAGCTGAGAACTAATTTGATGCTGCTATTGTATGGTTCTTGATGCCAAGAAATTGTTTTAGAATGTTAAACGAGGAGTTGAATAGAAACATTTTTCAGATTTGTGGTTAAAGTTGCTCAAGGGAATAAAAGGGATTAGATGTTTGAATGACATGGTAGTTTATGTATAAGAATTAAAAGGATGCATATGAGGTATTACATGTGGGAGTTCAGATACGGAAATTGAGAACGGCATATATATCTCACTGATTGATGCTTTCAATTGTTGATAGTGTTGCTATTAGGAACGTTGTAATCGGAAGGATAGAATTTTGTTATGTTAATTGAATAAATGTTAAAAGAGTTATAGGAATTTATGAAGTTAGGCCTATGCATTCGGACCTTTGGAGGCTGAAGGTTTGCAAGGAGCTTGTTGTTCTAAGGTTATCTTCCAGCAAAAAATGCATGGTATTAGAATCTAATATGATGACTAAGTATTGTTTTAAATCTGGAAAATTTCCATATTTAAGTATGGAGTCAAATAGAGAAGTTATATATTTGATTTTCATGGGAATTTGCTTTGCATGTAAGATATTACAGGTATTTAGATTATGAAAATATATGCCTTCCTCCACGTGTCTCGGCCAAGTTGGTAAAAGTAGGATTGAAGTTTAATTGATTTAATTTCAATAAGATTAAAATGATTAAGTATGGAGAGCTCATTATGTAGATGGAGATAATATTTTTGATAAAGATGACTAGTCACTAAGTAACATAACTATTTGGAGATTCAAAAGAAAGGAAACCTTTCGAAGGTTATATTATGAATAGAAAAAATTGTCCAAAATGACTAAGTAAGGGAAAAATTTAAAGAAATTGGACTTTAAAGAAAGTTATTTTATAAATTATGAATAGATCAAGTATTAATCTACCCTTACGAATATGTTAGATTTTGATATCTGGTCAAGTCCAAATAGGAAGCAAAAGAAAAAGAAATCGGTAAGGTTTGAGTTGGAAGGAAGCAAATAAGGTAGTAGTTATTTTCTATCTTACACTTGTGTATGATTGCTGTATGTCTGTTTGTGACATATTGCTATTTTTAAAGCATGAGCACATGTAATCTTTAATTCCTTGAATAAAGTATTTAGCTGTGATCATGTGTAGTTAGTAGACATGGGATAGTATATGCCATTTACTTGTGCATTTAATTATTCAGCTTGTCTATCTGTCAAATGTGCATAAATGCTTTATATGCATGAGCTTGCAAGGTTATGCTCCACATTGGCTTGTTTTGCATATTTTATGTAATCTGCATATTTTATCTCACCCTCCTTTTCATGATATACAGCAAAGATGAGCAGCCCTAAGCAAAAGAAGTTGTATAAGAAGAAGGTGGGCCCAGTTAAAGAGCGAGGATTGCCTACTATATTCTATACATATGTTGTAGAATATTTTGAGAAGTTAATCTTTATACTTTTATGTATGTTATGTGGAAAAGTAACTAATACTCGCTTTATGTAAATATATAATTATGTGTACTCTATAAGGAGGAGTGTACTGCTAGGCACAGGTAATCGTTATCGACTGGGATGGCTGCTATACTATAATGTAATATTAGAGATTTATATGGTTTGAAATGAGGAAAAAAAGATTTCGCCCTATTTTTTTTCCAAGCCAAAAACCTAGCGTTAGTAATGTGCAGATATTAAAATAATCCTATTAGTATATAAAAAGTTAGGTGTTGCAGTAATAATGATGTTAAAATATAAAACATGATAAGTTATCAAAAAAAATTATTATGTATAATATTTATGCTATTAAAATATTTTTAGCCATAACAATTAATATGATAACTATAACAATTGCCTAGTTCTTAATTAAAAAAATGAAAAAAATTTGTTGAAGAAGAAAATATTTATTAAAAAAACATTAATAATCATTTTTAATTATAAAGATTATTAATAATATTAAAGATTGGGATATAAAATTTATTGTAATTAATAATCTCCAATACACTCTAATATAATAGCCTTTCAAGATTGGAGTATTTTGGTAGTTTCATTAAAAATTATATGGTGTTAGGTGAACTTTTGGTATAAGTTCATGAGTATTTTTTACTCTTAACTTTTTTTGTTTTAATTTGAGGTATTTTGTTATTTTCATTAAACAAATTGTTGGTCTCACTGCTGAAAAAACGGATGATAATGGCACTGACATAATTGACCTCTTTTTAAATTTTGATTGGTAGATTTGAATCCAAAAAAAAATTCATAATGTTAGATGAACATTTGGTATATCTTTATGAGTATTTTTGACTTTTAACTCTTGTCATTTTGGTATAAAGTGAGTAGTTATTTCTGACACATTCACTTGTTAGTATTAGTATCATAACTTGTCAACATAGGCACTTTTATTTGTCAATTCCTTACTGTTAAAAATATGACATAAAATTATGATGCAATTATTTCAAGTTACATTGCTTATATAATACATTTTGCTTATAAATATGTTCAGAAGTTCCAATTTTTAGTCCAGCAAAATAAAGTAATACAAATTTTCAAACCTGTCCCGAGCGAAGTAGTACCAAAAGTTGCGTACAACGATTTAGGAAAGATACATATATATATTTTCATTCCATTGAAGTTGCATTATAACACATCAAATTACAACATACAAAACCAATATAATTACAAAAATGGATTATAACTTACTTATCAGACAAGTGAAGTTGCTTGCAATGAGAACATGTCACTTGAAATTGACAAGTTATATATTCTAAAATAAAGTGCGTTTGTCATTTAAGGGTCTGTTTGGATTAGCGGTAGAAAAAATAACTTATTTTATTTATGATTTTTAGAAAAGTCAAATTGAGTAATATGATTTATGTTTAGATTGACTTTTACAAAAGTTAGTTTATAAAGTAAAAAAAAATTGTTTAAATTACAGTTGGATAAGTAAGTTTAGTTTGTTGAATGGCAAAAATGGATATGACTTTTGCTATTATTATATTTTGTAAATTCATATTTTTAATCAAAATATGAATTTACACATTATATTTAAATTAGAAATACTATAAAGTTTTTGAATGAAATAATACTATCTAATTATGATAATTCAAATTCAAATTTTGCATAAATATCAAGTCCAACCTTAATTTAAGTTGTTATCTTTTATATATTAATAAAAAAAATATACTGGTGGTAGGGGCAAAAAGAGAAGCAAAAAACACACTATATAATTAACACAGGCACAAACAAGGGTATCAAGGAAAGAAATAAAAACCAAAGCGCACACAACCCAAAAGCATGACTCATAAGCACTTAAAAGCTACTTCTGTGATTTTGCTTTTTTGTCCAGCTTGTAGCCTATAAGTCAAATAGCTTAAAAGCTTATCCAAGCAACTCATATGTGAAACGTGCTTTTGAGTTTTAAAAGCTGTTTAACCACTGCTAAAATGTGGATCCAAACAGGCACTTTAGCTTCTCAACGCATCTGACTTTTTTCCCCAAAAGTTTAGCCCACCTAAACAACCTAAAATCTCCAAACCAACCTCAAACCAGCATTCCACAAGTCTCAAGGCGCATTTCAAGGTGGAAATGTGAATCTAATCACACGCTTAATGGTTTGAGCTCTGCCAAGAGCACGCAGCATCTCAGGAAAAAAAAAAAAGTCCTTTTATTTTAATTTTATGTAAAATACTGAGTTGGAAGATACATGAGCGATTCTTACCCACATAGGATGACTCAATGCTGACTCACAGTGAGTTTTGGATGATAAAGGACAAATTTATAAATGATAAAAAAATGAGGGATTGAGTTTCATGTAAGTCAAAAGTTTAAACACTGAGTTATAAGTAAGTCAAAACTTCAAGGAGTAAAAGATTAATTGTTCCCATAGTTTCCATTGGAGGACTTTTTTTAGAATAAAAGGTGACGCAATATGCTTGAATTTTTTTAGCTGAGAGCTCCTTCAGATGAGTGATTTTTAAGAAGGCTATGAATTTTTAATAAAATATTTTATAACTAATTAAACATACATGATTTGATTGATTTGAGCTAGATAATTAATTTGATGATATTAACAAAATTAGTTAGGTCGATATATGTTGATTTTTTAAACTACCATTTTTAATTATATGCATTAGAGATATCTCTTAGCGGAAACCCCTTATGATGCATAGAATGTTTTGGAGAATAAATCAAAAATTTGAAAGACAAAGTAAATTGAGATCTTATATTTAAAACTACATCTAATCACCAACTAATTCTCATATTAAGGATGGGAAGTATTTTATATAGTTTTAATAGGCATGTACCCAGAATTAAGGCTATATTTGGTAGAAAGGAGAGACTTTTTTATTTTCTAATTTAGAGAGACAAATATTAATAAATAAGCTGTTAGTTGATATAGTAAGCGGTCTTGTCCCTCATAAGAAAAACATAAGTTTGAATTTCGATAAGCATACTTGTTGGAAGGACTTAACCTTTACGCTTTCGGCTCTACAGAGACACAAATATCCTCACTCACAAAAGAAACAAAAAAGACACAAATATCCTCACTCATTCATTGGAGTTGTGGTTTTTTGTAGAGATTTGGAGGATAATAATGGTGGGTTTTCTTCTTTAAAAAGATATGATCTTAAGTCATTGTTCGCACCGCAAGTGCACGGGTTGTGACAAGTAATAAAGTGATAAGTAGAGTATCATTCCCACGAGGATTTGGCTTCAAAACTCGGTCAAGTATTGATTATCACACTTTTGCTTAATTTGAGTAATACATATATCAAGAGTGAAAACAACTATTTATAAAATTAAAAATTAATTAAAAATAGTGATTCTTCAATTTCAATGATTCAAAGGGACCTAGGATCATTTATCCCTCTTATATTTCAAAAGTACTCAATTAAATCCTCATTATATTTGCTTCTTAATTATAGATTATGCTAGCCAAGGATACTAAATTACCTATAAGTGCTCTATGAAGTCTCCAAATAGGTGTTTAGCTCAATTAATTCCTTAATCTCTTAATTATTAATTAAGCCCCAATTTTAATTGCAAACCTGATATGACTATGTGAGGTTAATGAGTATATCTCTATCTCATTAACAAAACCATCCATCCAACTTGCAAATTTCAAGTTCTCAAATAATTAAACCCAAGTTCTACACTCAACCTAGCCCTCTCAAACATCAATCAAGTGAACCCAACAATCTCATTGGTGGCCAATCAACAAGAAGCAGTAAGCATAGAGTAAAATCAACACAATCATATCATTAACACACAAATATATAGGAGAAATAAGTACTTAATCCATACAAGAGTTCAAAATAATCCTAGAATCAAAGTATTTAGTCACACATACTCAGAAACTCCAAGAGAATACACACACACACACACACACACATCAGCACAAAATGGAACAAGAGTAGAGAAAGCAAGATGGAAAGGAAAAACCAAGGAAAGAAGCCCAAATCTCTTCAAAGCTCCAACTCCTAGCTCAATCTCCTCCAAGAAGCAAGCCCTAGCACAGCCAAAGACTCCCAAGAACCACTAGAACTGAAGAATGGCCGCCAAAGTCAAGTTTTGGAGCTTAAAACCGAGAATCTGACTTAGTGCTGCTGTGCGTTTTGCTATTAGCAACTGTGCTACGACCCAAAAATTTTGTGTTGTAGCGAAGTTTGCCTCTGTTTGAGTTGGGCCGCAGCCAGAACAGAGTGCGCCGCAGCTCATTTTGTCTCTAGGAAATTTGCTCTTCTACCTCAAATGAGGAGTTCTACTTATGATTTGGCCTCTATTTGTTCTTCTTTTGATCACCATAATATAATTCTTAAGAAACCTTGATCTTTAATTCCCTCCGAAGTACTTCTAAGTGGCTTGAAACTTTAATTCTTAGACCAAAACATGCAAGAGTGATAAACTTTATAAGCTTAAAAATAAGAAAGATAAATGTCAAAATATGAACAAATACGTCTAAGAGTGCAAAAAACTTAAAGAAAAAGTGTTGAAGTGACATGAAATTCTAGAGATTAACAGTCATTCACAGTTATGTGATATTTATAAGGAACGTTAAATCACATGAATATGGAAATATAGAAGGAAGGTTGTGTTGACTTCTTATCAGTGCTTCTTTGACTATTGGCTATAATTATAAAAGCCAAATTGTGTGCCATTTTGTCCATTCGTGAGACGAGATTTCATAATTTATTCGCAGTCTACTTTTTGGACATTTAGAGTTGAATAAACGAATAATCATTGTTGGTTTCAAGCCTAGCAATGGATGTAATAAATGTTTGATATGTAGAAAACTGGCAACTAGGCCAAAATAATATATAGACAACATGTTTCATAATTCACTTCTATTTTCCTACCTCTTAGTATATGCATGGTTTAGATTAAATATGAATTATCTTTCTTTTCTATTCAAGTTTTTTTTTTTTACCGTGGATCCAATAAAACTCAAATTAGTACTCTAAATTATCACATAACTAAATTAAAAAAAGCTTCATATAATCAATAAATGTTGGTATAGTTAGTATTATGTGACTCATAATATTCTTCAAGGATCTTGTTACGTTATTGAGCAATAATATGTAAATATCTCTATTTATTCTTTGAGTATTAACACATCTTCTAATATTAATAAGTTCTCGAAACTCAGTTCACCTGAATTTTTAATATGGTACAAAAACAAGTCATGTGGGTGTTCAAGTATAGCAATACTTGTTTTTGTCCATCTTAATATAACGATATATTTAACTTGAAAACTATACCGCTTGATCTTTTAAGATTTGGTCCCTAAGCAAAACTGATCTGCATGCAGCATTGCAAAACTTTAATGTTATTTGAGTTAATTTGTACGTGATCCTTCTGTCGACAACTTTCTCGTGTACCTAATTTGAGTTAACTTGTTAATCAAAGCATTTTCTTCACAAGCACTGATAGAGGAGCATGGCATGATCAAGCATTAAAGAAAGACCAAAACACGGAGCGTGGAGCCCAAGCTAAAAGATGGAAGTCCAATATTCTAAAAGACCCATTACAAGGCATTGCAGGCCCAATGACAAGAGCAAGGACCAAATCTATGAAAGAGGCACTGAATTGTTTGATAAAAGATCTTAAAGAGTTAGAGCCCATTTATTTGGAAGAAGCATCCCTCAATCAGCCCATCAAGGGTCCAAACATGGTGATTACATTGCTAGAAGCCAAACAAGATGATGTACAAGGCCCATGTGCAGTCCAGATTGAAGAATTCACTCAAAATACCATGTGACAAGCATGTGCCTTGGAGGAGGAGCATAAGTGACGTCCAAGAATATTCAAGAAGCATCAAGAAGGCGTCTTTATGTATTAGTTATGGTTTAATTTCGTTTTTTTAAGTTTCCATTTTTATTTGCATTAAATAAGGCCTTTTGGTCAAAGATTGCATAAGAATATTTTAGGTTAGTTTCCTATTTTTAGGTAGCAGCCTTTTTCTTCAAGAAAAGGTAATTTCCTATTTTCTTTAGCCTTAATTGGTGCCAACCAACATAGTCAATCATCATTAAGGCACATTTATGGCATTTATGACCTAGGGTTTTTTGATTCTAGATTATTCTTTTGCTGCCTATATAAGGCTACGTTTTTTGTAATTGGAGATCATATTTGAATGAATGAATTTTAGAGAATTTTATTTCTCTTGAGTGAGCTTTGCTTGCCGCCTCGTATTCTCGTGGGAATACTCGACTGTATCAAGGACTGATCATCCTTATGGTGTCTCCATGGCTAGGGTTGTAAGAGACAGGTTCTCTTAAGGTCCTACCTTCGATCGTTCGTCTAGTTTCCTAACTTGTTTCTAGCCGATCCGTATCCGTTCCTTATATCATTTGGCATCAGAGCTAAGGTTTGCTAGAATTCAAGTTCTATCCTTTTATCTATTATTTCTATTTTCTTGTTTTATCTTCTTAATTCTATCATTCGTTCTTCGTCCCTTGCTTCCATCAATTTGTTTCTTTGCCTTTCCACCTCCTATTTGTGTTTTTTTTTTGACTTTTGTGTTCCTTTGAGCAGCAAAAAGAAAAAAGAGAGAAGAAAAATTCGTGCACAAAAAAAAAGCAAAAAAAAAAGTGTTGTGTTGTGAAAAAAAAAGGAGTGCTAGAAAAAAAAGAAAAAAATCCGAAAATTCAAAAAAAACAGAAGCTGCAGATTTGAGAATTGCAATGTTAAAGATGAGTTTCCTAAAATTGAGAAGAGCTTCCATTACAAGTCACAACTAGTTTCCTAAATCGTTAAACTTGGGTGGTAAGAGTTCTTATTTCCTCTCTTTGCATGTTTCCTAATTTCTTCTTGTTTCCTATTTTTTTTTTTCCTTTCCTTTTTTTTTTTTCCGTATTGCTTAATTTGAGTTTCTTTCCTTTTCCTTCAAGTTTCCTATTTGCTTCCTTCCTTCCATATGTCACCTTCCTAACTTTATTTGCTTTTCTTGTAAGGTGCCCAATTTCCTAAATTATTTTCAAGGTAGCACCTTTCCTAAATATTTTCTTCCTTTTTTTTTCCTTTCTTTTCTAATTCATAGCTTTCCATATTCTCCTTTCTTTTTTCCTTTTACCTTTTTTTTTTCTCCTCTTTTCCTTCCTTTTCATTTTTTTTGGTACCTATCCTTCTTCTTTTATCACATATTCCTTTCTTATCTCTTATATTTTCTGGTTCTTGCAATTCTGGTTGTGGAGATTACCATTTACTAACATTGTCTCTTGATTTTGTTGAGTTTCAATCAAGAATACTATAGGAAGCAAGTTTGAGTGGTAAAATGCGAGATTTGAGTTAAACACGAGTGACACTACAATTTCTTGAGTGAAACACGCGAGTAGAGTGGTAAGGTCCCTTCTTACTATTTCATTTCTCTTTGATCACACTAACGTTTCAATTTCAAGATGAGTGACTGATGATGCCTTTTGTCGTCAAAGCACTCAATTAAACTATGTCCTAATTAATTTGTAGTTTAGGATCGACCTAGGTTATTACTTCCAAGGAGCAATTTATGGGTTTCTTTAGGTAAAAATTCAGGTGATAAAAAAATTGCAATAAATTGGACCTAAACTAAAATGCAAAATTCTAATTCTAAATGGAAAATGCAAATGTCCTAAAATCTATATGAAAATTAAATTAAACTAAATAAATGCAATGTAATTTTTGGGGGGGTTTTTGAAGGAAAATAAAAATAATTAATAAAGAAAATTAATCATAAAGCAAAGAGAATTAACAAGTAAAAATTCAGAGATTTCTCTTCAGGTACGGTAGAGGGGACAACTTAGGATTCGCATGAATTCAACCTTCATAACCTTAATCAGTTAATTAGACCAAAAGGAGATGATAAGAGAGTGGAATTAATAAACTTAACTACCTACTTGAAATAAAGGAAACCCTTAACTTCAAAAACCCTTAAACCATTAGAGAACTCATAACAGTATAAGGTTGGTTAATTAAGCCTATTAAAACCAATGAAGATAATTCAATTTAATTTTGGAAATTATGTTTGAAATTATCCAATTAAACAATCAGATAATCAACCAACTTAATTAAACAATTAAGAGGTGAAAGAACCCAAATTTTGTAATTCAACCACATTGATAATTAAACTCATAATGAAACTCAATTATAAATTCAATTAACAATGCAAAGGTTCCAAACATATATTCCAACAAGTATCTTGGCACAAATAAGATCCAAATATCAATTTAATCCAAGAATAAAATTGACAATCTAGAACTAAATTGTCTCAACAAAATTACAACTTGAACTCATTTAAAACTAAACAATTTCAAGTCCTTGAATTAGAAAGATAAATGGAATATCACTCCCTTGTGGTCTTCAAGTGCTAGCCCAAGGCTCTAGTCTCCTTCATGCTCATCCCAAGTTGCCTCCCTAACAAGCTTAAGCCTCCATGAAAATTATCTTCCCTCCAAAGTCATTAGATGCTGCAGCCATGAGGGGTGAAGAAGAGAAGATAATGCTTCGTGGAGATGAAGTGGATTAAGAAAGAAGAGGACGTGGATTATGTTGGTGAAAGAGGATGGTTATTTAATTGGTGGGTTTGCTTGACGTGAATGAGGGGGAGGAGAGGTGGCGTTGAAAAATTGATGTCCGTGCGTGAGTCAATGGACAATGGAAAAGAGGTATCCTTAGGCGTGAATATGGGATCAATGATTAAGGGGTATTAGGCGTTGAATTGTCCTTTGATATTAGCCATCGGATTGTGCTTAGATTCCAAGAAACAATCTTGCACCATTGGATTTCCTATATGCCCCTTTCTTGACCTACAAGAATTTGAGTGCATCCATTAATGTAGATTATGTCCAAATATAAAAAATTAAATATTAAATCTGCCACAAATTAGGCAAGAAAGTGCAAAACTTTCTAAAAATAGTCTTTCTAAAATATGAGACTTGTTTCCAAAGAAATAGAAAATTAATTCCAAGTCAAAAATAGGAAAGCACAAAATATTCATATTTTTAATCCAAAATCTCAATTTTTATGCAAAATCCAACAATCAACCAATCAATCCAATTATGCATAAAAATCTAATTAAGCTCAAAATTATCATTTAAATCCTGAATTAATGTGGGATAAAATATATAAAAATTGGGCTTTATCAGTGACAAAGAAGCCAATATGGAAGAATTCAACACAGATCCTAAGCTTTTCATGAGAGCCATGAGAGATGAATTTCTCAAACTCAAGTTGGAGCTAGCGGAGCTAAAAGCATCCAAAGCAAGTAGTGGTGACGAGGAGGTGATTAGATCTGGTTCTTCATCCTCAAAGAATAGGAGCAGACCTGAAAAACGTGATTTGGACACCTATGACCCAAAGATCAAGTACCCTACCTTCAAGGGTAATATAAATCCAGATGCATACCTTGATTGGGAGATGAAGTTTGAGCAAATCTTCAGAATGAATGACTGGCCAGAAGAAAAGAAGGTAAAAACTGCTTCATATCAATTTTCTGACTATGCTATTATTTGGTGGGAAGATTTACAGCTTAAAAGGCGCCTTAAGGGCAAAGGACCACCTCATACATGGTCAAAGCTAAAGAAACTCATGCGCAACAAGTATGTCCCTAGTTACTACTACCGAGAGCTAAATAGAAAGTTACGACTGTTTGGCCAAGGCTCTGAGTGTAGATGAATATGTGCATGAACTTGACCTTCTTAAAATGCAAGCTGAGTACAAGAAGGAGAAGAAGCAAGCATGACCAGAATCATTGATGGGTTAAGGCCTGAATTAGAGACAAAGTTGAGATGTACACTTTTGTTGATAAAGAAGAGCTAGTGCATAAAGCCATCAAAGTTGAGAAGCGGTATAAAGAAAACACTCCTAATCCTCATCTCATGGTTGGAGGGACTCTAGATCAGCATCCAAGTGGAAGGATTCTAAGGCTAAAGATGTTGCAAAATTCACACCAAAAGCCAAGGAGGAATCCAAGCCCAAGATTGATGGCGGTAAGAAACTTGACTCTAAAACTTCTTCTACTGATAGAACCTCTTCTCTTCAATGTTTTAGATGTCATGGAAAAGGGCATATTGCTTCCCAATGTCCAATAAGAGGGCCATGATTCTCAAAGATAATGGTGAGTATGACAGTGTGCATTCTAGCTAGCGATGAAAGTGATGATGACATGCCTTCTTTGGTGACTGATTCTAAATTGGAGATTGATGAAGCTTAACCTGTTAAGGGAGAAGCATTAGTGGCTAGAAGAGCCCTAAACATGCAACCAAAGGAAGATAAAGAGCAAGAGCAGCGAGAGCTCATCTTCCACACTAGGTGCTTCATAAAGAATAAGGTATGTAGCATGGTTATTGATAGTGGTAGTGTTACCAATGTTGCTAGTACCTTACTTGTTAAAAAGTTGGATTTACCTACTATGAAGCATCCTAAGCCTTATAAATTGCAATGATTGAATGATAGTGCTGAAGCTAAGGTCACTAAGCAAGTTTTGGTTTCTTTTTCTGTTGGTAACTACCATGCTGAAGTTTTATGTGATGTAGTCCCAATGCTTGCTGGACATCTTTTGCTTGGAAGACCATGGCAGTTTGATAGTAGAGCTCACCATGATGGTTACAAAAATTGTTATTCTGTACCTTTTAATGGAAAATCATTGTATTGAAGCCTCTTAGGCCTAAAGAAGCTTATGATGACCAAGTGAGGATTGAGAAAGAATGCAAAAAAATAAGTGAGTGAGTGAAAAAGAGAGAGTACAGAAAAAGAAAAGAAAAGGAATGAATATGAGAAAAATGAACAAAAGAAAGAGAGTCTATTTGCTGGAAAAAGTGAGGTTAAGAGAGCATTATTGAGTGAGCGAGTCTTGGTGCTTGTGTGCAAGGATGCTTATTTTTCTACTAACCAACTTAACCCCTCTTTGCCTTCTAGTGTTGTGGCTTTGTTGTAGGAATTGGTGACCTATTCCCTGATGAAGTTCCCGATAGGCTTCCTCCCTTAAGAGGAATTGAGCATAGGATTGATTTCATCCCTGGAGCTTCTATACCTAATAGACCAGCTTATAGAGCCAATCCCGTAGAAACTAAAGAGATTCAACGCCAATTGATGAACTCTGAGGAAAGGCTTTGTAAGGGAAGTTTGAGCCCATGTGCTGTTCCAGTACTTCTAGTGCCCAAGAAAGATGGTTCGTGGCGAATGTGCGTTGATTGTAGAGCCATCAACAAAATAACAGTTTAAGTATCGTTATCCTATTCCTAGATTAGATGACATGTTAGATGAGTTACATGGTGCCGCATTATTTTCTAAATTGACCTAAGGAGTGGTTTATCATCAAATTCGCATGAAAGAGGGAGATGAATGGAAAACAGCTTTTAAAACTAAATTTGGATTGTATGAATGGTTGGTTATGCCTTTGGGTGACCAATGCACCTAGTACTTCATGAGCTTAATGAATCATGTTTTTCGTTCATTATTGGAAAATTTGTGGTTGTCTACTTTGATGATATTCTTGTTTACAGCAAAACTTAGATGACCATGTATGCACTTGTGTGAGGTGTTTAAAACTCTTAGAGAAAATAGCTTGTATGCTAATTTTCAAAAATGTTCTTTTGCATGGATTCTGTTGTGTTTCTTGGTTTTGTTGTAGGTGCTCAGGGATCCATGTGGATGAAGAGAAGGTGAAAGCTATCAGGGATTGGCCAACCCCAAAATGCTAATGAAGTAGGAGTTCCATGGATTAGCAAGTTTCTATAGGAGGTTTGTTAAGGATTTTTCATCTATTGCTGCACCTTTAAATGAGCTTGTTAAGAAGCAGTTTGTTTTTAAATGGGGTGAATCACAAGAAAAG
>NW_021636004.1:0-68678 GCF_004799145.2 Neltuma alba | reverse complement strand
AAGAAGGAGAAGAGCAAGCATGACCAGAATCATTGATGGGTTAAGGCCTGAATTAGAGACAAAGTTGAGATGTACACTTTTTTTGATAAAGAAGAGCTAGTGCATAAAGCCATCAAAGTTGAGAAGCGGTATAAAGAAAAACACTCCAAATCCTCATCTCATGGTTGGAGGGACTCTAGATCAGCATCCAAGTGGAAGGATTCTAAGGCTAAAGATGTTGCAAAATTCACACACCAAAAGCCAAGGAGGAATCCAAGCCCAAGATTGATGGCGGTAAGAAACTTGACTCTAAAACTTCTTCTACTGATAGAACCTCTTCTCTTCAATATTTTAGATGTCATGGAAAAGGGCATATTGCTTCCCAATGTCCCAATAAGAGGGCCATGATTCTCAAAGATAATGGCGAGTATGACAGTGTGCATTCTAGCGATGATGACATGCCTTCTTTGGTGACTAATTCTGAATTGGAGATTGATGAAGCTGAACCTGTTAAGGGAGAAGCATTAGTGGCTAGAAGAGCCCTAAACATGAAACCAAAGGAAGATAAAGAGCAAGAGCAGCGAGAGCTTATCTTCCACACTAGGTGCTTCATAAAGAATAAGGTATGTAGCATGTTATTGATAGTGGTAGTGTTACTAATGTTGCTAGTACCTTACTGTTGAAAAGTTGGATTCACCTACTATGAAGCATCCTAAGCCTTATAAATTGCAATGGTTGAATGATAGTGCTGAAGCTAAGGTCACTAAGCAAGTTTTGGTTTCTTTTTCTGTTGGCAACTACCATGCTGAAGTTTTATGTGATGTAGTCCCAATGCTTGTTGGACATCTTTTGCTTGGAAGACCATGGCAGTTTGATAGTAGAGCTCACCATGATAGTTACAAAAATTGTTATTCTGTACCTTTCAATGGGAAAATCATTGTATTGAAGCCTCTTAGGCCTAAAGAAGCTTATGATGACCAAGTGAGGATTGAGAAAGAATGCAAAAAAATAAGTGAATGGAGTGAAAAAGAGAGAGTACAGAAAAAAGAAAAGAAAAGGAATGAATATGAGAAAAATGAACAAAAGAAAGAGAGTCTATTTGTTGGAAAAAGCGGGGTTAAGAGAGCATTATTGAGTGAGCGAGTCTTGGTGCTTGGGTGCAAGGATGCTTATTTTTCTACTAACCAACTTAACCCCTCTTTGCCTTCTAGTGTTGCGGCTTTGTTGCAGGAATTTGGTGACCTATTCCCTGATGAAGTTCCCAATGGGCTTCCTCCCTTGAGAGGAATTGAGCATAGGATTGATTTCATCCCTGGAGCTTCTATACCTAATAGACCAGCTTATAGAGCCAATCCCGTAGAAACTAAAGAGATTCAACGCCAAGTTGATGAACTCCTGAGGAAAGGCTTTGTAAGGGAAAGTTTGAGCCCATGTGCTGTTCCAGTACTTCTAGTGCCCAAGAAAGATGGTTCGTGGCGAATGTGCGTTGATTGTAGAGCCATCAACAAAATAACAGTTAAGTATCGTTATCCTATTCCTAGATTAGATGACATGTTAGATGAGTTACATGGTGCCGCATTATTTTCTAAAATTGACCTAAGGAGTGGTTATCATCAAATTCGCATGAAAGAGGGAGATGAATGGAAAACAGCTTTTAAAACTAAATTTAGATTGTATGAATGGTTGGTTATGCCCTTTGGGTTGACCAATGCACCTAGTACATTCATGAGCTTAATGAATCATGTTTTTCGTTCATTTATTGGAAAATCTGGTGTTGTCTACTTTGATGATATTCTTGTTTACAGCAAAACTTTAGATGACCATGTTATGCACTTGTGTGAGGTGTTTAAAACTCTTAGAGAAAATAGCTTGTATGCTAATTTTCAAAAATGTTCTTTTTGCATGGATTCTGTTGTGTGTCTTGGTTTTGTTGTAGGTGCTCAAGGGATTCATGTGGATGAAGAGAAGGTGAAAGCTATCAGGGATTGGCCAACCCCAACAAATGCTAATGAAGTAAGGAGTTTCCATGTATTAGCAAGTTTCTATAGGAGATTTGTTAAGGATTTTTCATCTATTGCTGCACCTTTAAATGAACTTGTTAAGAAGCATGTTGTTTTTAAATGGGGTGAATCACAAGAAAAGGCTTTTAACACCCTCAAGGAGAAATTAACTAATGCACCACTATTGTGTTTGCCTGATTTTAATAAAAATTTTGAAGTGGAATGTGATGCTTCTGGAATTGGTATTGGTGCTGTTTTGATGCAAGAGTCTAGGCCTATAGCTTACTTTAGTGAGAAATTAAGTGGAGCTTCATTGAATTACTCTACTTATGATAAAGAGCTCTATGCTTTGAAAAGAACTTTGGAAACATGGCAGCATTATCTTTGGTCCAAAGAGTTCATTATTCACTCTGATCATGAAAGTTTGAAGTTTCTAAAGTCTCAAGGTAAGCTTAACAAGAGGCATGCTCGCTGGTTGGAATTCATAGAGACGTTTCCTTATGTGATCAAGCATAAGCAAGGTAAAGAGAATGTTGTTGCTGATGCTCTTTCTAGGAGGTATTCTCTTATCACTTCTCTTTATGCTAGATTACTTGGATTTGAATTATTGAAAGGGTTGTATGACTCTGATTGTGATTTTTTCCAAAATTTGGCTTTCTTGTGAAAAGCATGGGGTGAATGACTTTTATAGATCTGATGGGTTTCTTTTTAAGAAAGATAAATTGTGCATTTCCAATTGCTCTATACGTGAGCTGCTTGTAAAAGAAACTCATGGTAGTGGTTTGATGGGTCACTTTGGTGTTGACAAAACATTAGCTCTTTTGCATGAACACTTTTATTGGCCTAGTATGCGCAAAGATGTTGTGTCTGTTTGTGCTAAATGTGTGACATGTAGGCATGCAAAGTCTAAGGTTCAACCTCATGGTTTATATTCCCCTCTACCTATGCCTTCCCAACCTTGGGTAGATATTTCTCTGGATTTTG
Organism: Neltuma alba; assembly: GCF_004799145.2. Classification (NCBI taxonomy): domain Eukaryota; kingdom Viridiplantae; phylum Streptophyta; class Magnoliopsida; order Fabales; family Fabaceae; genus Neltuma; species Neltuma alba. The sequence goes on along the minus strand of NW_021636004.1, from coordinate 65,715 downwards.
TGTTGGGCTTGCCTAGGTCTCAATCTGGGAAAGATAGCATCTTTGTTGTAGTGGATAGATTTAGTAAAATGGCTCATTTTATTGCTTGTTCTAAAACAAATGATGCTGTGCATATTGCTGACTTGTTCTTCAAAGAAATTGTTAGATTGCATGGATTGCCTAAAACCATTGTGAGTGATAGGGATGTAAAGTTTCTTAGCCATTTTTGGAGGACCTTATGGAGTAAGCTTGGAACTAAGTTGCTGTTTTCTACTGTGGCACATCCCCAAACGGATGGGCAAACTGAGGTCGTCAATAGAACACTCACTACCTTGTTACGTGCAATAATTCAAAAGAACTTGAAGAATTGGGTCAACTGCTTGCCTCATATTGAATTTGCATATAACAGGGCTATTCACTCTTCCACTTCTTTCTCTCCATTTGAGATTGTTTATGGCTTTAATCCTCTATCTCCTTTGGATATTCTGCCTTTGCCTTCTAGTGAACGAGCTAACCTTGATGGCAAGAAAAAGGCTAAGTTTGTATAGGAATTACATGCTAAGTTGAGGGCCAACATCGAGCGAAAGAATGAGCAATATACAGAGCAAGCTAACAAAGGTCGTAGGAAGGTTGTCTTTGAGCCTGAAGACTGGGTTTGGGTACACTTGTGAAAGGAGAGGTTTCCAGAACAACAAAAGTCTAAGTTGCAGCCAAGAGGATGGCCCTTTCCAAATCTTGGAGCGAATCAATGATAATGCTTATAAAATAGATTTTCCTAGCTCCTACGGTAATGTAAGTGCTACATTTAATGTGACTGATTTATCTCTCTTTGATGCTGCAGATTCGAGGACGAATCCTTTTGAGCAGGGAGGGAATGATAGAGGAGCATGGCATGATCAAGCATCAAAGGAAGACCAAAACACGGAGCGTGGAGCCCAAGCTAAAAGATGGAAGTCCAATATTCTAAAAGACCCATTACAAGGCATTGCAGGCCCAATGACAAGAGCAAGGACCAAATCTATGAAAGAGGCGCTGAATTGTCTGATAAAAGATCTTAAAGAGTTAGAGCCCATTTATTTGGAAGAAGCATCCCGCAATCAGCCCATCAAGGGTCCAAACATGGTGATTACATTGCTAGAAGCCAAACAAGATGATGTACAAGGCCCATGTGTAGTCCAGACTAGAAGCCAAATAAGATGATGTACAAGGCCCATGACAGTCCAGATTGAAGAATTCACTCAAAATACCATGTGACAAGCATGTGCCTTGGAGGAGGAGCATAAGTGACGTCCGAGAATATTCAAGAAGCATCAAGAAGGCGTCTTTATGTATTAGTTATGGTTTAATTTCGTTTTTTTAAGTTTCCATTTTTTATTTGCATTAAATAAGGCCTTTTGGTCAAAGATTGCATAAGAATATTTTAGGTTAGTTTCCTATTTTTAGATAGCAGCCTTTTTCTTCAAGAAAAGGTAATTTCCTATTTCCTTTAGCCTTAATTGGTGCCAACCAAGATAGTCAATCATCACTAAGGCACATTTATGGCATTTATGACCTAGGGTTTTTTTATTCTAGATTGTTCTTTTGCTGCCTATGTAAGGCTACGTTTTTTGTGATCGGGGATCAGATTTGAATGAATGAATTTTAGAGAATTTTATTTCTCTTGAGTGAGCTTTGCTTGCCGCCTCGTATTCTCGTGGGAATACTCAACTGTATCAAGGACTGATCATCCTTGTGGTGTCTCCATGACTAGGGTTGTAAGAGACAGGTTCTCTTAAGGTCCTACCTTCGATCGTTCGTCTAGTTTCCTAACTTGTTTCTAGCCGATCCGTATCCGTTCCTTATATCATAGACAAATTGATATTTCCAGCTAACTTTATTGTGCTGGACTGTAAGGTAGATTGGAACATTCTCATCATCTTAGGAAGGCCATTATTAGCTACTGCAAGAACTCTTATTGATGTGGAAAAGGGTGAAATACTATGCGAGTAAATGATGAGAAGGTATTTTCAACATGAATAAGGCCTTAAAATTTCCAAACAATTCTCTTCAATGTAATTATGTTGATGTGATTGAATCTGTAGTACAAGAGGAATTGATTAACTCTCTGACAAAAGATCCCTTGGAAGCATTGTTGGTTAGAGAAACGAGTAGTATTGACGGCAAGGTTGAAGAATATGCAAAAATGATGAGTATTGAAGCATTTCTTATCGAAGAGCCAAGACTTTTGAGCCACTTGATGTGACTAGTGCTTTAAGCTCTCCAATAAAGCCTTCTGTGGATGAACCTCTAGTGTTGGAGTTGAAGACTTTACCTCCTCATCTCAAGTATGTCTACTTGGGTAGTTCTACTACATTACCTGTAATTGTCTCTTCTCAGTTGTCCACGTTGCAAGAAGAGAAATTGTTAAGGGTTTTGAGGAACCATAAGAAAGCTATTAGGTGGTCTATAACTGACATCAAAGGGATCAGTCCTTCTTCGTACATGCACAAGATTTTATTAGAAGATGATCACAAGCCGTCTATTGAGCATCAAAGAAGATTGAACCCAATTATGAAAGAGGTGGTCAAGAAAGAGATCCTTAAATGGCTTTCTGCTAGCATAGTATACCCTATTTCTGATAGCTCATGGGTGAGCCTAGTTCAATACGTCCTTAAAAAGGGTGGTATAACTGGAGTGGCTAACACCCGAAATGACCTGGTCACTCGTACTATGACTTGGTGAAGAATTTGCATAGACTATCAAAAGTTAAACGCTGCAACCAGAAAGGACCATTTCCTACTGCCAGTTCTTGACCAGATGCTGGATAAACTCGCTAGGTAAGAATTCTTCTGTTTCTTGGATGGATACTTTGGATACAACCAAATTACAATAACCCTTGATGATTAAGAGAAAATAACATTTACTTGCCCATATGGCACGTTTGCTTTCAAAAGGATGCCGTTTGGCCTTTGCAATGCTCTAGTAACATTCCAAAGGTGCATGATGGCCATCTTTACTAACATGATTAAGAAGACAATTGAAGTATTCATGGATGACTTCTCTGTTTTTGGAGATTCTTTTGAATACTGCTTAGATAATTTGGCGGTTGTTTTGCAAAGGTGTGAAGAAACCAACTTGGTTCTGAATTGGGAGAAATGTCACTTCATGGTGCAAAAGGGCATTGTCTTTAGTCATCGGTTATCCAAAAAGGCCTGAAAGTTGACGAGGCAAAGGTGTCTGTTATTGAGCAATTGCCTCCACCAACAAGTGTAAAGGGTATTAGAAGTTTCTTGGGTCATGCGAGATTCTACCGACGCTTTATTAAAGATTTCTCTAAAATCACTAAGCCTTTGTGCAATCTTCTAGAGAAAGATAGAGTTCAAATTCGATGAAACTTGTATGAATTCTTTTGAAGAGTTAAAGAAGAGACTAACATCAGTACCAATTCTAATGGTACCTAATTGGGAGATACCCTTCATCATTATGGCCGATGCTAGTGATTTCTTCGTTGGAGCAGTGCTACGACAAAAAGCAGAAAAAATCTTCCATCCCATTTACTACGCAAGTAAGACCCTGGATGATACCCAACTTAACTACACCACTACCAAAAAAGAACTACTGGCAGTGGTTTTTGCTTGTTAGAAATTTCATTCTTATATTATAGGCACTAAAGTGACTGTTTACACGGTCCATTCTACACTAAAGTATCTATTTACAAAGAAAGATTTCAAAGCACACTTGATTCGCTGGGTCCTCTTACTTCGAGAATTCGACTTGGAAATTGTTGATAAGAAGGGAACTAAAAACCAAGTGGTGAATTATCTGTCTCGATGGAGTACTGAAGCTTAACAGGATCATTGCTAGGAGATTTAATGTGGCTTTCCCCGATGAATACTTGTTCTTTGTGGATGACTCGACTACTCCATGGTATTCAGATCTGGTTAATTATCTAGTTTGTGGAACTCTGCCACTAGACCTTAACTTCCACCAAAAGAGGAAATTCCTTCATGATGCAAAGATGTACTTCTGGGAGGAACCTTATTTGTTCAAAAGATGTGCCGATCAGATAATGAGAAGATGTATTTCGAAAGTTAAGCAACAAGACATTCTAGAGTGTTATCATTCTTCTACCTATGGAGGGCACTTTGGAGGAGAGAAAATTGCTGCCAAAATCCTTCAAAGCGGTTTCCATTGGCCTTCATTGTTCAAAGATGCATACACCTTTGTGATCTGATACAATCAGTGTCAACGAGTTGGAAACATATTAAGAGGGAATGAAATGCCTCTGAATAACATTGTGGAAGTTGAACTCTTTGATGTATGGGGGATTGATTTCATGAGTATATTTTGGTCGCTATGGACTATGTCTCGAAATGGGTTGAAGCTATGGTATGTGTATCTAGTGATGCTAAGACTGTGATCAAATTTTTAAAGAAGAACATCTTTACTAGATTTGGAACACCCCGGGCTATCATTAGTGACGGTGGCTTTCATTTTTGCGATCATCAATTTCAAGCTCTAACAAAGAGATATGGTGTGAAGCATAGGGTAACTTTGGCATATCACCCTCAGTCTAATGGCCAAGCTGAAATATCCAATCGAGAGATTAAAAGCATTCTCAAGAAGGTAGTTGGTGCAACAAGAAAAGATTGGTCATTAAAACTGGATGATGCTCTTTGGGCCTACAGGACAATGTATAAAACCCAGATTGGGATGTCTCCATATCGGTTGGTGTTCGGAAAAGTATGCTATTTGCTTGTGGAATTGGAACATGAAGCTTAATAGGCCATAAAAAAGCTCAATTTTGACTTTCAAGATGCTAGTACAAAAAGGCTCATTCAACTGAATGAACTGGAGGAATTTCACCTTAATGCCTATGAAAGTGCAAGGCTCTATAAGGAGAAGACCAGGAAGTATCATGATTAGAAAATTCTACCTAAGGTCTTTGAAGCTGGGCAAAAAGTGCTACTTCACAACTTAAAATTGAGACTATTTCTGGGCAAACTCAAATCACATTGATCAGGACAATTCACTATGGTACAAGTTGCAAACCATGGTGTGGTGGAGCTAGAAAATGACAAGGGTGAGAGGTTTCATGCAAACGACCATTGATTGAAGCATTATTAGGGTGGAAAGGTCGATCATCAAGGTTCCATAATCTACTTGACTACTTCACTGAGTCATCATGAAGTAGCTGAAGAGTCAAGCTGAAGACTATAAACCAAGCGCTACTTGGGAGGCAACCGAAGCTCTGAACTTTCTTTTTGTGTTGTTTATTGCTTTTTGATTTTATTTTAGTAGTTTTATGTCTAATCTTTGTTTTTGTAGGCCTAAAGGTTTATTCCTCAAACTTTAGATCCTTGCAAGAAGGAGTGACTGAATTCCAACTAGCACAACCAGGGAAGTGTACCTAACCCTAATCTCAAGCATTACCCCTTGACCTTGTTGTTACATCTGGAATATCGAGTGCCTTTGACCTAGAATTCATTGATATTGTGGCTTTAATTGGTTACTTCGATTATTTTGGAACTTATGTTAACTTTAGCTTGTTGTGGGTGTTGTTTTTGAGTGTTTGTTTGTGTTTTGTTGCTTCTTATGTTCGTGCTTTTGTTTTCTTGTGTTTTGCTTGTTTGGGAGTTGTGGGTCCAATTAATGTTTGGTGGTTGTTTAGTTTATTCTTGTCCTATAATAGGCATCATGGCATTTTCATATATACGCTGTAGTGGCCTCTCTTTCCTCAGTTGCACTTGTTTTTGTAATAGTCACCGCGGCTCTTTGTACTATCCACTATGGTGTCCACGTCTTTATTCCTGAGTTGCGTTTTTGTAACAACCGCCGCGGTGGGTGTGTTTATACACTGCGGTGCCCTTCTCTCACCCAGAAGTTCCAATTTTGCTTGAGGCACCGCGACGTGTGTGAGTAGGAGCCACGATGCCTATCCTTTAGCCAGAGCTCCAATTCTGCTTAAGGTGCTACAGCATGAGTCTTCATGTGCCGCGGTGTCGTTGCATCCGCTACAGTTTTCAGTTTTTGATTTGCCCAGGTTACCCTCCTTTATTTTTCATATTGCCCACTCTGCCCCTATGTATCTAGATGATTTTTAGGGTCTTATTCGTTGTCTTAATTATATAGCCCTAACCCTTTTGCCTTTTTACTCTCTCACCCAATTTTAAAATTTCTTTCCTTCCTTTCGTCCTCATTTCCCTTTAGGTCCACAGTTCATCCCTTTTGGTACACCTCTCCCTCCCTCCTTCGTCACTCTCTTTTTTTGCCACTCTCGTCGACCTCTCCTTCCCACTTTGGCCATTAATTCGCTCTCCATTTCTCTTAAGAAGTCACAGTCATCCATCTATTTTCTCCTTTACTGCGTGTTCATCCACTGTTTCTCCTTCATCCCTTTGTGCTGATTCTTCTGCTCTGTCAGCGGTAACATTCTTTCCTTCCTTCATTTAGTTTGTTGAGTTTATTTCCTTTGAGAGTTAGGAAGGGTAATGGTAGAAGGGTTTGCATTGTGGTTGGGAGTGATGCTTGAACTGTGAATAGGGGGAGTTTGATTCTCTGAGGTTCACTGTGATTAGAATTAGGGCCAATGTTGAAAAGGTTTTCAAAAGGATATTTCTATGGCATTTCTTTGATTCTTTTTTACAGAGAAAGCAACATTCATTTGTGATAGAAAATCCATGTGACTCAACTTGCATTGATGTTCTTCTTGAGAAATGGATTGCTTGATATGACAAATTCCTGTTTCTTGTTATGAGTCCTTGGACACCATTTTGTGAAATCAATTTGAATAGACATTTACTGAGGATGCGTATCTTTGAAACCATTTGGTAAAATCTTTATGCACTTCTTTTTGCATTGAAGGTCCTCGTGAATTGAGGTTAGGAAGGACTTAAGTAAGGGTGAGAGTGTGCTCTTGGGATTGCTTGAGGTTTACTTAACTTTGATTTTTGATCTGAATCCCTGATCTAAGTTTGGGGGAGAGCCTTTTTAGGATAGCTCTGTTTTTCTTTCTTCATTGTTTTGTGTTTGTGGTGTGCTAGTTGCTTAGTTTGTGTGTGGTGTGCTTTGTTCATTTTGTGTAGGGAAACAACCGAATGGCCCCTAAGAAAAAAGCTTGTGCTACCACCCCTGATCCCCCTATCAAGGAGCTGATTGAAAGGAGAGGGTTACATCAAGAAAAGGAATTTCCATGCACGAACAAGTTTGGATTTTATAAAAGAGCGAGGAAGGCAAAGCTCTTGGATCTGATTGGACCCAAACCGAGGGGAATGAGAAGCTGGTTAGGAAATTTTATGCTAAGGTAGCTACAAATTTGAGTAACAAAATGTTTATCCAGTTCCAACGTGTCCTCATTACCCCAGAGCGGATAAGAGATTACTACCAACTCCCACAGTTGAAAAATGCCAATATCAATGGTATCTGAGCAACCAAAAAAAAAAATTCCTCTCAATAAAATCTCCTCAACACTTATTGGCTTAGAAGAGGATAAGTGGATGAGACTTGAGCGGTCAAGCTTATATTTTGCAAAAAGACATGACCCTTGAGGCCAGAGTTTGGCTGCATATTGTCACTAGAAACATTATGCCAACCAGCCATGTGAGTGAAGCCCCACGAAATCTGGCCCTTTTGATGTATCTGCTCATGATCAAAGCGACGATAAATATAGAGCAGTTGATCTTTGATGCCATATGGGATGCTAGCAAAGCCCACAACACTGATCTCATCATGCCTTACTTGATCTTGGACCTGTTAACTAAAGCAGGGGCAGAATGGAAAGAGAAATATTGAAAGTTCAAGCCAACCCCCAAATTCAACTACTCTAATTTTGTTCCTGAAGGAGAACAGCAGCAGAGGCGTAGATAGAGGCGCATGGAGGAGTTGTTAGTCCAAATTAGACGGGAATTGGACATTGATGTGTCGGATGTTGGAGATACGAGCATTAAAGTTGAATATAAGGAAGGGTCGCTTGGAGAGAAAGATGAAGCTGGAGCATCTTGTACTGGCTTTAGTGAGGGAGATGATATGGTTGTCGATCCGTTTGTAGAGAGGGTGATGAGGATTAGGGGGGTCAGTAGACTGAGGAGAAGGATGACTAGCTAGGGCCATTTGCTGCTGATGTTGTTGCTTGTTTTATTTTTGCTTTCGTTTGTGCTTTTTGAGTTTCTCATGACTTTATTTGTTTAGTGTTTTGTTATTTGCTTCGCTATATCTGAAAAGACTACTGATGGCCTATTGGATTGATTATGATTGCTGAACTTTATATGTGTTTGTTGCTTATAACTGAGTTAATTGCTGATAGACTCTATGGATAATAGTAGTAATTGCTGATTTCATTGAGGTTATTTGATAGTGATACTATTGATAGTTGCATATACTGCTATATTTGTATAGGAAGAAGGCCCAATTTTGACTTTTCATGCAACAGATTTATTGTTTTTGGGTCCTCATTACATGCCTTGACCTTCACTTAACCCTTGTTGACAATGAGGGCACTGTCAGTTTTGAGTTTGGGGGTAGGGGTTGATTTTTGTGGATAATAGGATTTTTTTTATGTGGACAACAGGTCTAATATGGATAACACGGTTAATTTTGAAAAGTTTTGAAAGTTTTGAAAAGGTTATTTTGTTGGGTAAATATTTTGAGGAAAAAGGAAAATAGTTGAAATAGTGGAAATTTCGTGATCTCAAATTTTTGCTCATTTGGTTTTTTGAATGATGAACTGAAGTGACAAGTTGTTAGTTGAAAATGTATGAATGGTCCAATGATTGAGCAATTGCTTAATTACTATGCTTGATAAGAAGTTGTGATTTGCTCTTTGATGCTTGAATTGAGAGGTTAGAACCTGTGTTTCTTCAATTTTAGGGAAACTAATGCACAAAAGGGGGTCAAAACATTTCAAATGATTATGTTGAGGTTGAGTGGATAATTTAGCCTTTATAATTTTGTTTCAATTAAATAATTTTAGAATCGTCTTCTAATTTCTCAAAGTTTATGGTTTATTCTATATGAATTTGAAAAATGATTAGGGCAATTTTTAAATGCGTTTGAGCCTTTCAAGCTGACCTAAATGATCTTCTCCTTTGAACCCATATTTTGAGCCTAAAAAAATATAGAAAAAGAGAATGGTATATAAATATTTAGTTCAATTCCATGAAAGCTTGGTGAGAAGAGAATTAATTCTGGTACAAGTTTGGGGGAATAGAGGTGGTTGGAATGAGTTCTGATTACAGTCAACTATTTATCTCAAAGTATTTGTATACCCTATTCTTTCTTTCTTTCCTAAACTATGACCTCTTGGCCACATTATAAGCCAAAAAGTCCCTTTGATTTCAAATTTATGTGAGGTGAGTTATAGGCGCAGAGGGAGAAGGAGTTAGGCTTATGAAGGTATGCAGTTGAAGGTTAGTTTATTGGCTAAAGTTTCATACTCTGCTAGGACATTGTCATGAGAGATGTTCTTTGACCCTATACACACACTCGCACTCCAAAATCATTGAAAATTTATTTTAAGCTCATGGAACTTGCTTCTTTGGGTGATTCAATAATTCCCTATCTTGTATATTTCTTTCAGCATTTAATGAGGATATAGCCATTCCTGCAATCTTTTGATGTGCAATTTGTTACCCAGTTTCTGGTTTACTCGACGACGGGCAAAAGTTTAAATTTGGGGGTGTGATACCTCTCGAAATTCAACTTGTTTTAGCACTCTTTTATGCGTTTTGGAAGTTAATTGTGTAGGAAAAGGCCCGAAGTGAGCAAGAAATAAAGACTAGAAGCAGAGAAGTTGAAAAAAAGACCAACCGCTGCGGCGTATGAAGAAAAATGCCACGGCAGTTCTGACAAAAAAGAAATAAAAGACATTTGGTGTAATCTGCTGTGGCATCTAACAATATCCACTGCGGTGCCTCTATCTGTCCTAAGGAGCTGTCATTCTGTGTATGGCGCCGTTGTGCCTGATCATCTCCGCCGCAGTGCCCAACCCTTTCAAGAAGCCCATCCTGTGAAATCCACCCTGGCAGATTACCAACCGCAGCGTCTGACCCCTCGTTACTGTGCATTTTATGTTGTAACTTAATAGTTAGGGTTTTTATATAGGAGACTTGTGGTTTTTTGACACACTTTGACTTTGGGGCTTATTTTGGGAGGCTTGCTTTGCTAGGGTTTGGAGGTTTTGGAGCTTGGGATCATTAGACATCGAAGTTACAAGAGATTGAAAGCTTCTTCCTCAATTTTTCTTGGGTTTCTTCTTCTCCTCTCCTTGTCTCTGTAATGGCTCGGAATTATTCTAACAGTTGTGGCTCTTTGCTAAACATTTGTAGCTAGAATAGTCATTTTAAGGTTATTTCGATTTATTGTATGGATTAAAACTTGTTTTAACTCTCTCTATAGTGTTAATGATAAAGTTTTGTTGTTTTTACCTCGAGCTTAATGCTTCCTTATGACTGGCCATCATTTGGCTTGATTAGTTGATTGGTTGAAGCTTAAGAAAGTTAAATTAATCTGTGAACTTTGGTAAAAATGTGCTAATTCAGAAATTTATCTTATTGAATAGAAGGTTTGTTGATATAATAGAGATATATCTATTAACCTGGCATAGCCTAAAAAAGGGTTTTGGTTTTCAACGTGCAACATTTTCAAACAAATGCAAGAGATTGCTATGTTTTATTGAGATTGCAAAAATTTGGTTTTGACTTGAGAAAGCTTAATCAATTTTGCAAACCTTGCCTAACTGAACTTATTGTTAACTACTGCTTGAGAAGTGATTAATCAAGTTTTATGAAGTATTTTAGTGAAAAATAATCCTAGAACCTTATTTGTCTCAAAGTCCAAGTTGATTTCATGTTGATTTAAATAATTGTTTTCTTAATCTCATTTCACAAATTCTTTTACAGCTTTCGTTTCACTTAAGCTAATCAAGAACGCAATTATGATTTTTAACTCATCTGGCCTTAATCTCTGAGGGAACGATACTTTTTATATTAGTTGCGACCTGTCCACTTGCGGTTAAGCTATTTGGCGAATAGTGATAATACTTGAAGCATGTTATAGGCCTATGTGATTTATGATTAATGCATGGTAGTTTCCAAATATGTCATTATGTTATAAAAATATTAAGTTTGCAAGCATGTTATGAATGTCAAGCTATGCCATGTATGCTTGGGTAGTAATTCTTTGCTATTGAGATTTTACGGAATCTCACCCTCCTTAACTAACCATAATAGATATCATGCTCATGGAAGAGGAATGCAAGATGAGGATCAAAAGCAAGAAGAGAAGTTGAGTATGATGAATGATGATGGTGGCATGTAAAATAATCAATGATGATACTCCTCCGGTCCTTAATATAAGACCTATTTAACTAATTTGATTAGATTAAGAAAGTTAGGTAAGTTAGTTAATTATAAGAAAAGTGACACATTTTTCCTAAAACACCATAATCATCTTTCTTATACCCCCTCTCCCTCTTCTACTTGATTGTGGTTGAGGGAATATCTATAAGAGTAATTTAGAGAAAATTGATAAATATGATAATTGGGTCTTATATTTAGGACCAAAACCAACTCAATAATTGGGTCCTATATTAAGGACCGGAGGAGTATATTTAAGGACATCCCTATTAATGAATGAGTATGATATATTTAATGAATGGGTATGATATATTTAAGGACATCCCTATTAATGTTATTTAATAATGAATGATGATGGTGGCATGTAAAATTGAGTATGATAATGTATGAGAATGAATGATGGAAAGTTGGAATAGTTGCATGCAAGATAATAATTGTTTATAGCATGCTAATTTGAAGTGAGGAGATAAACTTTCAGGCATAAAGTAACAAAATTGAGACAGAGTAAAAGTGAAGCAAGAGAATGATTCTATCTGAGAAATTTTATGATTAACTAATACACATCTTGAGATTTAGGGGTGTTTGGCAATTGCTCCAGAAATGCTTCTGGGCCCCAAACCAAGGTTAGGGTTTAGTAATTGCCAAACACCTTGGAAATTTCTGAAAACCATGGTTTCAGCCAAAACCTTTGTTTTGGCCAGCCAAACCATGGTTTTCGGATAAGCTACACTGCTTCGCTTTTGAGATGTATTTTTCTGGTTGTTGGCGGTGAAAAACAAGAACACTCGAAATCTGTCTCACTCCTTTGTAAAAACAAGAACACTCTTCTACCTCACTCCTTCGCCGTCGTCCCTTCACTGGAAATTTCTCTCCCACAGATTTGGACCCCACAACCTTATCCCCGAGGACGCTCCTCTGCTTTTAGAACCGCACCACAATGGGCTCTCCATCTCAGAGGAAAGCCATGACTTTGCGAATGGGTACACAGTGAATGAGGAACTGAAGATAGTGGCTTTAGAAGCTACAAACAAGTCTCACGCACCGTACTGTGAGTGTCTCTCGACGGTGGCTCTGATGGACGGCAGCGGCAAGATATACAAATGGTCATACATGGAATCGACAGCTTTTAACCCGAGCATGAGGCCGATGTAGGCAGTGTTGGTGGAGAAGGAGGAAGCGGCAGTGAAGCAGGAGGGAACGGGGAGGCTGTTGGTTCAGTCCATCGCGCCCAAGTGCCAATTCAAGACGGTGCTTTGCAGCAACACCCCAAGCTGATTTTATTGTACTATTTATCCACCCTTAATTTAAAGGAATAAAATAAAATAAAATCATTGCACTATTTCAGTAGTTATTATGTTTATAATACAAATCCAATATTATACCTAAAAATTTAATTTTACTTGCACACGAAATGAATAAAAATAAAAAGTTGGCCAAAAATGGTAAATAATAAGAGGATAAAATACACATTTAGTCTTTTAACTTTGTACAAGGTTTCAATTTGGTCCTTTAACTTTAAAAAGTATACTTTCAATCATTTAGTCCTTTTTTTTTTGAAAACATGATGATATTAAGATCTTAAATATTGATAAAATATTCTCAAATGCTAATACATTAAACTTAGTTTTCAAAATATCCATAATTGTTACAAAAAATCATCATTAAAGTCTAATAATTTTAGAGTTAAAATATCAAATATATGTTTTTTAAAGTTGAAGAACCAAATTAAAACTTTGTACAAAGTTAAAAGCCAAAAAATTATGGGATTTCATGTTTCAAATCTTTAAGAAATAATAATATTTTTTTATTGGAAAAATAAATCATTTTCCAAAAAACATATTTAATTATTTTGTAAATATATATACACATTAATTATTTATTATTTATATTATTATGTCTCATTTATTATCTTGCCAAAATATATATTATTAACAAATTTATTACTTCAAGTAAACATATATTATGAAATATATCTTATATGTAATTATCATTTAAACTTATGTCCTTTTTAGTAATTTCTACATATAAAAAAATACTTCTGACAATAATTATTCAAACACTCTCACTTTATCAGAATTATTTTTTCAGAAAATCTATTTTTTCAAATCTATTTTTCTCAGAATCTATCTCTCCAGAAGCTATTCTCCAAACCATGGTTTGGCTTCATCCAAACACCCCCTTAATATAGATCACTTCAAATGGGTATGTGCACTGAAAAATATGATTTTCCAAAATTAGGGTATGTGCCTTCATGTATTTTTTTTTGTATTAAATGAGTAAGTAGATGAACCAATGAGTATTTTTTTTCTCTATAGAGGATCAAAAGAGCTTTAAATTGGAGACTTGAATCACTTCAATATGATTTTTTTTAATTAATTTTAAATTTTCAAAGTTAGACCAAAAATTTGAAATTTACCAAATGAATAGTAACTCGAGAATAAAAACGAGTTTTCAATTCATTGGCTTAATTCGTGATTTGCTTGAACCATAGTACTTCTGAATGCATACTAAATGAGGTTAAATGACAGATGTTTCGTATGTAATTGATGTAAAGTTGAAAAGTCAAATTTTAAGATAGACATATAAGGCCATTTGAAATATGAGAATATCAAAATAGTCTCTCAGAATGGCTTAATTCCCTCATGCAAATGGGGAAAGAATTGCACTAGCATCGAGCTTTGATGGCCCAAGTTATGGAAAACTAAACTGGTCAATGATCCGGTTGAGGCATTGGGTTAGACCAGTGGTCAACTAGGAGTCAAATTGGTAATAATTAAAATAATTTGATTTAATTAAATGCATAAAATATTTATATTTTAATAATAAAAAAATAATATTTAATCTTTTTTATTTAAATACCATGTGAAATGTTTTCTCTCTTTTATTCTTTATTCTTTCTTTTTTTTCCTTTTTTCTTCTTTATTCTCTTGCCTCACATCACTCACTAAATTCTTTCTTTCTATTTTTTACTTTTTCCGTTCCCACCCTCTTCCTTTTTCATCTCTCTCCAACGTGAGAATGCTTCTCTTTTCCCCACTTCAACATATATAAGTGATTAGATGATTAGACTCGTTGATAGCTTCCATTTCTTCCTACTTCATGAGTAGCAATGCATGTGTTCAGATCTAGATTTTCAATAGTGACCATTTTGCTCTCTATAGTTTGTGTGGGCATTGCTATTTTGCTTTCCAACCTCTACTCCGACTGCCATCGTGTTAAGTACTAGCTCATCCACAGCCATAATAATGTCGATTGCGTCTTCTAAGAGGATGACACCAAAGATACCAATGTCTCACCCTCTCTAAAGATCTTGTGGCAGTTGTTGGTAGAACCGTCAAGGGTAGGCTAACATAAACATGGTCACCCTTCCCATCTTCTATTATCTGGACAACTCTTCTTTGCTATGCATGTCACTAGGAAAGTATTTGACTTCAAGCATCAGCCATGGTGACTGACAATTTTTTCCAGCAAGGAGGTAAACTGGTAACCCACCTAACCTAGAGGGTTACATGAGTTAATCCCGAGTTGTCTAAGGGTAGGGTGGGTCACAAACTTTCGAAGTTAGAGGCTTGACCAGACCGACCACATGGTCGAGTCACACAAGTTTCGACCTAACCTGCCTGGTCTAGTGGGGTTTTAATACAATGCGATGGCTGCAATGGAGGGAATTTTTTTTTCCTCCTTACATGATGAAAATTTGGTCTTTCTACAAACAAATTAATTTCACAACAGTCCATATTGATTTTATAGAAATTAAGCCCGGTCTGGTGGGGTTTTAATACAATGCCCGGTCTTGTATGTATTTCTCCCAAAATGTCATCCCAAAATTTGAACTCCCTAAACCACGCTTTCAAGTTTTTATTTTTGGTTGAACCTTTGCCGGTTTGGACAACCATCTCAATTCCCGGGCATCTCCGCCGGAAAGCACAGATAGACCTAAACGGGCCAAATTGGTTACAAAGGAAATAAGTTCTTGAGGCCCATGAAGCCCAACGCGTGGGTAGAAAGCAACATCGACCGGCCCCAATCGTGGTCGAATCGAACAAATTCCCCTGCTCCAGTGCCCCTGCACTATTTCTTTCAGTTTCAGGCAGCGAACCTTCTGAGGTTTCTTTCTGCGTTTGATCGATTGAGTTTCTTTTGTTTCGATTTTCGGCACGTCTTTCATGCCACGGCTTTCTTTCTATGTTTCTCGTTTTTATCTCTTCCCAATTCACTGAGTTGTACTTTTCTTGCAGCAACCATGGCAGATGAAAAACAGAAAGACTTGAAGGAGGAGGTTCCCGAAGTAAGTATTCTTCTTTCCGTCATTAATTATTTACGTTTTACGACGTTGTTCTGCTTTGTTCATTTCCCTTGAGTAGGTATACAGGGATTTTTTTGTTATGGTCTATAATTTGCTATTTCTCATGTTCATAATCCCCTGTCAACCCTATTCATCTGCTACCGCAATTAATTGGTTTTTCATTTCGTTCAAAAAGCACCCCCCTCTGATTCTTTAATTCTTGAATCACAGATTGCCCCATTTGATCCTACTAAGAAGAAGAAGAAAAAGAAAATTACAATCATAGATCCTGCTGATGATTCAGTGGACAGCTTGGCTGAGAAGACTGAAAACTTGTCTGGTATCTAATTTAAACCAAAAGATATGTTTATTATTGTTGCTGATGCTATCGTTTGAGACATCTGTAATTGTGCATGCGCATGGTTCATTCTCATTTTTGGCAGTTTCGGAGGGGGTGGAGACGACATTTTCTGGTTTAAAAAAGAAGAAGAAGAAGCCAGTAAGCGATTCAGTATTTGTATTGAATGTTTTTTGTCCGCAATCTCTGCAGAAGCCATTGGAACATTTAATTATATGGGAGGAGTATATTGCCTTGTTTTATGACTGCAGGTTGAAACCAGTAACTTTACTGATGAGGGAGATGCAGCTGAAGATTTGGATGGTAAGCAGTATCCTTATTCATTGATGTGCATTTGTACGTGTGTTATGCTAGTGATGTCGAATGAAGCTTGAGTGATGAGCTTCTAATAAATTTTCTTGGCTTAGATCGTGCTGGAGTGGATGAAGGAGAAGGTGATGCCCTGGCGCCTCGTTATCCCTGGGAAGGTAGTGACCGTGATTATCAATATGAGGAGGTATATTTTATTTTACATGCCATCTGCAATTGTAACCCTCTCCTTGTCTCTGTCATGGATAAATATTTTGTAATCACTTAGCAGCTTCATCTCATAAAAAAAATTTAACATTCTCAGCTTTTATACTATTATGCTTTCATGAGTTGGTATTGCTTTTTAGGGACTTTGAATGGACTTATATTTTCTTTATTTCTTTGTTTATTTATTTATTTTTTATCATGACTCGTGATAATCCTTCAAGTGGAAGCGCACTAACAATACATCTGAGGCCTTGTGCTTTGTGGGTGCTTCTGCATTGGTGAACTTTGGAATTCAAGAGCGTTTTATCGTTGTTGGAGCAAGTTTTGTCTTACTTTTTGTGTTATCCTTTGCTTATTTGGCAGACAAAATGGAATACAAATTAGAACATAAAAATTGATATGGAAATACCATCTGTTATGCTTGGACTGGATCTGTTCTTAACTACTTTATCTTTGATTTCTCTCCATTTCATAACTTCTCCGCAGTTAGTATATGTTGGCTTGTAAGTTTTGCGAAGTTGAATTTATCAGAAGGGTTTTATTTGAGACCAATTTAATCATAACATGAAAATGTTGATTTAGCCTATATGATTCATTTGTAACAGAGGCAGAGCAAGTGTTTTATTTTTCTTTACTATTTTAGTGTTCCATATCAGTTGTTTGAGGAAGCTTAGTTCAGTTGTCGCTGATGTGAGTTGCTGACCTGTCATCATATTATAATAACAGACTTGGAGTTTGATTTCTGTTTTGTGATTTTTTTCTCTGCAGCTTCTTGGAAGGGTATTTAACATTTTACGTGAGAATAATCCAGAGCTGGCTGGGGATCGTCGGAGAACAGTCATGAGGCCTCCTCAAGTTCTTCGTGAGGGCACAAAGAAAACTGTTTTTGTGAATTTTATGGATTTATGCAAAACGTATGTTGATCTTTTATCTGTCATTCTCTGCAATATATGATATAATCACAGACCTTTTGACATGAGATGAGCGTCTTGAATAGAATTGATTACATTTTTCAGTTTTTCCTTTTATTTTTCAAGATCATTTGATAAGTTGATGTATTATATCATC
Source organism: Neltuma alba (assembly GCF_004799145.2). Taxonomy (NCBI): domain Eukaryota; kingdom Viridiplantae; phylum Streptophyta; class Magnoliopsida; order Fabales; family Fabaceae; genus Neltuma; species Neltuma alba. The sequence goes on along the minus strand of NW_021636004.1, from coordinate 48,179 downwards.
TTTCTTTCCTTGTTCATTTACCTTGTTTTCTTGAGTTTTTTTTTTTTTTTTTTTTTAATTTAAGAATTTCTTGTGTAATGATTGGTTTGAGGGATGTGTCTTGTGGTTTTCATTTATATGTGCATGCACATGTGTGGCATGCATGTGGTTTCTTAGACTAATGCATGGAATTTGTGATATCAGCCTTTATATTTGCGGGCCCTTTAATGAAAGTGTTAGAGATGACTTGTGAATGTTTGAAAAATGGAATTTGAAGAAGTTTTTCATACTTCCAACCCGTTCATCTTTCATCTCTATCTTCACTGGAAGCTTGAATGAAATACTGTTGCCGTCTGAAATTTTGGCTTGATGGTGAGACCAATAGTGTCTCCCATCAAGTCACGTGATTGAATCCAGCGATGAATGAAATACTGTTGGTTCTTTTGAGTTTATAATAATAATCTTTTGTTTGCTTTTTATTCTAGCTGAACTTCTCTGCCCGTTAGGTATATGTGCAATGCTCTTCATATATCTTTCTCCATTGCTATGAAAACTGATTTTTCCATTTCACCTTTTTTTTTGGGGGTTGTTAGGATGCATCGACAGCCTGACCATGTCATGGCATTTTTACTTGCTGAACTGGGTACAAGTGGTTCACTAGACGGACAGCAGAGATTGGTTGTGAAGGGAAGATTTGCGCCAAAGAACTTTGAAGGAATTTTGCGGCGATATATCAGTATGTGTATATTTTTAATGTTTAATATTTAATAATCTGTTGTATATAATAGTTTAAAATGCATTTCTCTAACTGGTAGAACCCGAATTACTGGAAGGATAAAAGGATGAAAATGAAAACTGAAAGATAATCTGGTAGAGGGCTGAGGTAAGAATCTCACTCTCAACTAACTAATAGCCAGGGATAAAATCCAGTAAGGATTACTTATAAGCAAGGATCTCGCCTAAAACTGAGTAGCTAGGCGGAGAATCTTCAAATTACTGAGTAGATATTTTATTTTGGAAGAATTACAATGAGGTCTCAAGAAAGAAAAATAATCACTAAAAAGTCCTAATAATCTCCAAATTCTGTAAGGACAAGTTCTAGAGTAGGAAATAACTTCTGGGACTTGTTTTGTAATTATTTTCCTTCCTTGGGACCTCATTATAATTCTTCCTTTTATTTTTCTGATATGCTAGCTTATAGGACTGCCAACATATTTATAAGCAGAGGTACAATGAGATAAATATGAAAAATAACCAAATATTCCTAATATATTGGAAATGACAGAAAAATAGATGCTAATGGATTTAGGGATCTCTAACACCCTAAAGTCCACTTATTTCTCAACTGACTCCAAATCCAAAAGCAATCCAAAATGAAAACAGTCCAGAAATTAATAATGGTAAAACAGTTAATCACAACTAATCAGAATCAAAATCAGCAGCTTTCTTCTTTCGCCCTTGGTTTGTCCTGAACGTTTGGTTAGGTGGACTATGCTGACCAGGATTCGTATCAGTAGCCTTATACTATTGTTAGAATGTTGCTGAAATGAGCTTGGAATTCTCTTATGGGTTAAAGATGTGTGCATGTGTGTGTTGTTGTTGTTAGTTGCAATTTTATAAAAATACGAAGTTGAAATAAATCTGGAGTTTGTGCTTGCAACCCTGTTTTATGGTCTTCTTTATGGTATAGATTGATGAGGCGCTTCCTTGTTCCTATCTGTTCTGTGTCTTGTTTATTGTGTTGATGTGTATCTCTGATCGATTTTGAGATTAAATCTGATTGTTATTCCTTTTTGTCAGATGAATATGTCATTTGCCTTGGATGCAAGAGCCCAGACACAATACTTTCAAAGGAGAACCGTCTATTCTTTCTCCGATGTGAGAAGGTAAATATCTTAGAAGCTTGCACTTGGCCTTTCCTCCTCTGCACTTGTTATTTTACAATACCTCGTGATGCTGTTATGCTTTAGTTACAAAGGGCATGTTTGAGGTGGCATTGTGTTTGCCCAAACCCCATTTTGGGATCTCAAAGCATGCTTTTGGAAGAAGCTATTGGAGAGTGGCTTCCTCCTAAACATGGTTTTGGGATTCTAGTTATCAAATGGAACCTTTCAATAAACAGTATATATATAAAGAGTGGGTTGTTGATAAAGCATATTGGTGTAGTGATCTATGTAGCTGACCCACCTGGTAAGGCTTGTTGCCATAAGATTAGAAACCAATGCCACCCCAAACATGGACTGAGTAGCTTGCTAAAATTGTGAGAGAATTATGCTACTAGGAGGCTCTTTAGTCACTTGCAGTTTCTGTTGGTAATGTCCATGAAAGGTTTTGGTTTTTTCCATCATCTAAATATCATCTGCGTTGATTATCTTTTAACTAATTTCTTTGATTACGCGTGATGTTATGGGGTGACTGTTTTGCGTGGATATGTAATATCAAATCTAATAACTGTTGATTTACTGCAGTGTGGATCAGGGAGGTCAGTTGCTCCAATTAAGGCTGGTTTTGTTGCTCGTGTTGGTCGTAGGACCGCAGGGGCATGATTCAGTCATGTGTTTGCCAAGCGGGTTGAAGAAATGATCTTCAGTTGAAAACTTAGTTACCTCTGTATCTCTTTTCTGAGTTTTGAGTATTTTAATGTAGTAACCGAATCTTGTTTTTTCCCCCCTCTTTGGTTGATGTGTAGGAGCCGTATCTTTCTGCACTGTTTCCTTAAGAGTAACTGCCCCTTTTTTCAATGAGCATCTCAATCTAATTCGTATTTTTTTAATTCTTTTTGTTTAGATTTTAACAATTTTGCCTGGAGAATGTAACCCACCATGAAGGTGATGATTGAAGATAGTGATAATGAAGGCCATAATTTAGAGACGAATGAGAAATACCTGTGAAAAGAATACATGATCAAGTGTAATTTGAAAATGATGTGGGGTCAGTTTGGAGTTGTTTGTAAACGGCACGGTACATGAGGGTAACTCTGTGATAAGAGTTTTGTTTTAATTTATGTGAAACTTGTTTATAAGTGTTTATAAAAGTGATGCTAAATAAGTACGTAATATGGCTTGCATAGAAGTTCAATTTGTGACATCAAAATTTTTCTATTTAAATTTATTAGAATAAAATATGTTTTGGGAAAACTCTAGGTAGTCCCACTGTAGCAACTTAATTTCACTTTTTCTTAATCACTCTTAAATAGCTGGATACTTGTTCGTATTAAATGAAATTTAGAGAATTTATCTATAATTTTGGTGACCAGAACCTATAGATAATTTTTTCTAATAACTGCACCGTTTTCTTCATAAACTAAAGTTTGCTGTCATGGCATCGTATGAAATATACATAATATTTTACATGAAGGAAGTAAAATGAAACTGAAAGGGGGAAGGAGTTGGCGTTCGTATCCATATGGGGCAAAAAAGTGCTTATTAATTATGAATACATGTTGAACTAAGACTATTGTCGTGGCTTACTTTTGGTGCATTTTAGCACTCATCCTCTCTATGTTGAGTGCGATATAATGATTCATATATGTATATAATATATATACACACACACACACATACAAATATATAGAGATGTGAACAAAGTGTGAGAAGCATTAACAAGTAAAGGTGGCAATAATTAAGGCGATAGTTGAGATGAGAGGCAAAGCCATGTCCAATACAAGCTACTAGCACTGTTGGGCTTTGGGTAGCTTGTATTAAAACCTGCACAATCTAACATTCAAACATATCTTCTCTATGAGCTAATCAACATTAACATTATCACTATTTAGCTATTTAAACACAAACGCAAATCTGGTTAATAAACAATAGAAAATTGTTTTATGATATCATTTAATTATTCCTACTATATTGAAATAAACAATGCTCTCTTTGCTGTAAAATATAGGTATTTTAAGGCTTATGCATATGGGTTAAAAAATGTAATGAATAGATTGAGATATTGGCTATATTGCCAAACTTACCCCTAATTGATGTGTTTTATAAATTGAAGTTATTGGAGTGAATGATGGCATAATAAAAAAAATCTTAATGAATAATAATTTGAACTTAAAAAAGACATGAAATAATAACGAAGAGAGTACTAGTTCAGCACGTGCACAAATTATAGCATATAAGTCGCAACTTTTTATTTTTATTTCTTCTAACAGCGGATATCTTATCAGTGGAATGTATTATCCATGGATACACATTTCTCATCAATGAAGGTAAGTTCAGTTGAAAGGTAGTGAGTAAAGGCTTAGTGGGTTAGACCGAAGTCAACCCGAGAGTCAAACCGATGAGAAGTTAAAAAATTTAAGAAATAATTTAAATTTTCATCATTTCATCTTAGAACTAAATATCAATTTAGTATCTTGAGTCACTAATAAAGTAATCATATACTTACAATTTCTTTTCAATATTCCTTACAATTCTTTTGCCAAATTGAAATCGTAATATCATACTAACTACCAAAATCACTGAATATTCATCCTAGCAAAATATCAAAATAGATATATGGTAACAAAATATTCAATCACTAAGTAATAATTAGCAATAGCTTTGATAAAAGAAATTTTTTTTATCAAAAAATATATTTTTTTTAAAAAAGGCAACTGGGTCAACCTCACCAAAATTGATTGAGTTTCCTGGGTTAATCTGAGTCACACTGAGTCAATTCAACCTCAGTTTCTATGCTCACCTAGACCAGTTAACTAGCTAGTTCGCCAATTTTTGAGTTAAACCAGCTGATCCGGTTCGAGTATTAATTCCATGATGGTATTTCATAAAATTATGAATACTTGTGCTGGTAGTTCTTATAAAAAAACCCAATAACTAATTCACGTGTATCAATAAAAACAATCAAAAGCACTAAATTTGTAATAAAATTCAAGTGATTATACTTCCTTGGTCTCTTTTTATAAGAAATAATACTACCATCTCGACCAGGTCCCATTTGTTTTAACCTTTAAGGGGCTAATAAATCCTTAATTTGAAACTCAAGAGACTAAAACCAAAATTCATACAAAATTGAAGGGCCAAAGATTGTATTAGCCTATTAAATTTTTGGTCTTATTTATAAGATGCTGATATATAGTTTCAATGAGCATTAAATATTTTTTTTTAACATATGCACCTATTTGTCGAGGATAGTTAGGGAGCAGAAATTGATATGATACTTCATCCGTCCCTTTTTACAAGAAATACAAGACAAAATCACGTGAATCAAAAAGTTTAGTTAAAATTGTAAGTTTTTTTCCTCAAAAATACCCTTATTTATTAGGGGGCAGAGTATAAGAGAGATAACAAAAAATTATTAAAATAAAGAGAATTAGAGAAGAGAAATAAAGTGCAATAGTGAGAGATGAATGAATGATGTTTTGGAAAAATAAAATAAGAAATATATTAAGTATTGAAATAAGTAATTGATAGGGACAAAATAGAAAACTAGCTAAGAAAATTTAAGATATATTGCAAATGTTTTTTTATGAATAGGGACAAGGTAGCTGTCAAAACAATTGTGACTTATTTAGGGATAACTTATCCCCTTTTTATTTGCATTAATAATTCATAATTAATTCCTTTCATGCATATTACCCTTTCATTAATATACTAACCATTTCCATACATCATCATATTCAGTCTTACATGCCATCATCATCATTTATTATCACATAAAATTAGTGGTACATTTTTATCATACATTAGCATACAAATTACATAACCCGATATAATATATTTTCTCAATTCCTTTTCTCTTTTCCTCGCTTCCAACCTCTTTACCTATTAAGGTTGGTTAATGGAGAGTGAGATTCAGGAGAATCCCTATCACCCTTCCTTTTAAACCTTTTTATACATCAAATAAAAACGTTGAAACCAATTATCTAGTCCTTAGATTGATAAAATTCAACTTGCAAATTTCCTCTTTTTGGGTTACTATTCACTTGGAACACTAAAGTAGGTTAAACTTTGAAAAATCATATCTAATTCTAAACAAATAAAAACAAGGTTGTTTCAAGTTCTATTTGAAACTCTTTAGATTCTAATTTGAGCAAAAATAGTCACTAGATGATTGCTCTTAAGATTCAAGTCCAGTTTTAATCCAAATCGTTATTTTTTATTTGGATATTTTCCAATTTTTCAATATTTTTGCCTAATTTTGAATAGGCGTAACTTCCTGTGTAGATATGCAAATTAGACAAAATACCACTCATTTTAAAGCTAAGAATGACCTCTAATTACATGCCAAATCTTGTGGATAACTCAACCATTTAGCTAGATTTTTGTGTAGTCCAAATTTGGCCATTTTAAGGTTATTTCTATCCCCTAACTACTTTAATTTTGCATGTTAAGACCATAATTCCTCATACTAACCATTTACTCATGCAAATACGCATTATGGCATGTCTTAACATACATATACATCAAAATATCACAAGCCCCATAAAAGTCAAATTGCAAAACTTTGCATGTTCCAAAGGAAAAGTTCAAAGCCGTACAATGTCACAAGACATAACATTCCTTCAAGTTATAGCCACCTCCTTTCCTTTTTCCTTTGAAGCAATAGTCCAGCAAAGCATCACAATTAAAATGTTGACAAGCAAGGTATAACATGCTACATGCCACTAGTTATTTCATGCTTCTTCTAAATGCACATGCCATGAAAAGGTAACAATATGCTTTCTCAATCATCAAGCTCAACATTGCACATAACCAAGGCATTTTATGCATGGAGCTAAAAATATCATCACATAACTATCTCAACCACATCATGGCATAGCAAAACATAGCATACACGTAGCCAATATACAATGCAAGTCAACATTGAAATTGTAAATGGTTGCTACCTCTTGATGAATTTGGCCTTTTGCCTTTAAGTTCCCTCCCTGACAATCCTCCTCCTTCTTGATGTAAAGCCTATTAGTAAAACAATAGGGCATCACCCGTTACTAACTTATCCAATTTAAACTATCAACATAACCCTTAACCTTTTTTCTTTTGATTTTTGGGTTATTGTTTCTAGCTTTGATTTTTAATCCCTTCATCTTTTCCTACGTAATTTTTCATGTGTATTTCATATTTCAACTTAGATTTATCAAAATCTAATCCCTCCCTGAAAAACCATAGTTGGCCAAAACATAGGGTTAGAAGTTCTAAAATTCTATTTTCAAATGTAATGCTTCCATTTCATCATTTAAACACAATGGAAGCATCAAATCAATTTGATTCAAACGCTAACCCATATTTTTCACTTTGGTTGAAAGAAATATATGGGGTTAGGAGGTTGGATTTTCTTTCAAAAATCAATCATAATCATCAATTTCAACTCCTTTCTATTGCTTACACATTGTTCCAATTTCCTAACTACTATCCTTTCCCTTTTTTTTCCCCTCAAAATTTTGGCAGCATTTTCCCCTTAAGGAAAAGCCACCAAACCTTCTTAAAAACCATCTCAAAAAAATCCTAAATAGTTTCAATTTACAAGTCCTAATCAAAGCCAAATAATTCACAAAGGGAATAGAAGCTTAACTTGGCGGTAGCTTGGTCTTGTTTGAGCTTTCTCTCACTAGAATTTCTGTCTCTCTCTTGTAATTTAGGTGCAAAACATTCTCTCTCTAAGAACCTCTCTTGGCTGAAATGTGAAGGGATGGAGGGGGTATTTATAGTATTCCATTTAACTCTTAACCCTTGGAGTTTCATGAAATTACAAGGGGTGTGTAGCTAAATCTCAACCCTCCATTTTTCTCTTGTGGCACATGGACAAATCTTAGGCTAGAAGACTTGTGATCTTGCTATGCAAGAGGGTGATGTCATGATACTACGTCATCTAAGATTAATTAGCCTAACCTCCATAATCCCCTTGATTAACTTCCTTAATCACCTTCTAAAAGTAATATTTTTTTTATTTCTCTTTAATTCTCTTCCATAATTCAAGGGCCTAATGGTGTGAAAATGGCCAAAAAAAATTGGGGATAAATCCAATTCCCCTGAGTACCGATGCTTGGTCAGATGAATTTTTCCTATGTCCTGTCTAGTCTAGTGCCTTCAAAAATTCATCTCAGTATGCAAGTAATCTCCTTTTAATGCAAGGAAGTTCTATAATTTTTTTTAGAATTTATTTCACCCTATATCTCTTTAAATTCTAATTCTTCTAGAATTAGTGTTCTACCAAAAAACTTAAGCTTTAAATATTATTAAAGCTAACCTCTTTACCTCTTGAGGTTGGAAACAATTTTTTAAATTATAATAATCTTCTAGATAAGTTTGTCCTATTTTTTTAGAATTATTGAGGCCTTTAGATATTTTAAATAATTAATTTTTGCTACCTTTACTCAATGCAGCAAAAAATGCCTGAAAAAACAGAAAATTTTATATTAAATTATTTCCCTCCTGACAACACATCTAAGGCCTCAAATACTATTCTAGACCCTACAGGGCTTTAAAAAGGAGTGCCAGCCATTACTAGACTTTGAGGGTGCCAGCCATTAACTGGGCTTCAAAGTGCTTGCCGTGATAGGGTTTTAAAAAGGAGTGCCAGCTATTATTGGGCTTTGAGAATACCTGTCATTACAGGTCTTCAAAAGGCAGTGCCAGTCATTACTAGGCTTTGAGAGTGCCTGCTGTTACAGGGTTTTAAAAAGAGGGTGCCAGCCATTACTAGGCTTTGAGTATGCCTACCGTTACAAGGCTTTAAAAAAGAGTGCCAATTGTTACTTGGCTTTGAGAGTGCCTGTTGTTATAAGGCTTTAAAAAGGAGTATCAGTCGTTACTAGGCTTTAAGAGTGCTTGCCGTTATAGGGCTTTAAAAAAGAGTGCCAATCGTTATTGGGCTTTACGAGTGCCTACTATAACATCTTGGATTTTGGGCCTAAAAGTACCAGAAATAGCCTGAGATATGAAGGCTACTAGATCCCTTTTAGAAAGAGTCCCAAAGGTTCCCTAGGGGTACAGATGGATTTTTAGGGACTAAATCACAAAGAAAAAGTTTTATGAGATTGAGAAAAGATAAAGATAGAGACTTATGTTAAATCTCAGGAGGTCCAGTATAAGGAGTTGAGGTGATTAAGGGCCAGAAATTGTGCTGGAAACTCCAATAGAAGGATTCCTGAGGCTAAACCCAAGCAAGGACCTAAATGTAAATTTAAAAAGTTTCATGCTGAAAATTGAGCAATGTTGAAAGTGGGCTCGAATATTTCAAAAAAATTTCAAAAAAATAAAAATGAGGTTTTGAGGCCCATATAGGGTTAAAAATAACATAAATACCCTTGGAGCAAATTGATAAAATTCTCAGGGTTTTGGTTAATTATCAATAATAGCTGAAATTGAATTATTTAAAATATGAAAAGGCCTTAGATAATTGGAAAAAAAAAGGGAATAATACTTGAGAAATTATCACAGTTTTAAAAATGATTTCGTCCCTAGAAAACAAAGAGGTTGGCTTTAACAGAATTAAAGCCTATTTATACACTATCCAGGAAAAGTTAAAATAAACTGTTTACGAGTTGACTTTTGACTTGAGAAAAATTAGAGAAATTCCTCATGATAAAAAGGTAGTATTGGTACTCAGAGAAAGATTCTCAGAGTTATACATTGATAAAAAGAATTCAGTCAAGTTTACTCCAAAATAAATATTATTAAATATTTTAATGAAAGAACAAAGGGAAGAGTATCACTCCCTTTATAGGCATGTTATATAATGCCATGTGAGGTTATTTGTGATGAAAAAAAGGGTGTCAGGACATGTCTGAGTGTCACCGGGTAAGTCAGGATCTGAAAAAGTATCCTATAAGACGTAAAATCATAAAACAGACAGACGACTAGCCAAGGATATGGTTATGCACGAATTTCTCCCTATTTTTCTTCCTATTTTAAGGCAAATTTGTTGAGGGGACATGAATGAAATGATACATTTTGTTAAGGGTTGAGTTTGGAAACATGAAATTAGATAATAAAATATTATAATTTTACACATATGTGATATGTGGCATGTGATGTGTTCTATAACACCTTAACCTCACACCAAATAGTGCATCAAATGGAAGCATTTGGAACCATATATGTTGGCTATAAGGCTTGAAAATTTAGCTTTCAAAAAAAATTGTCCTCGGGTTACTATTCTTAGCAACCTTCAAAGTTTTGGCAAACTTTGAAAAAATTATAACTAAATCTAAAAAAAATCAAAATGAAGTGATTCTAAGTTCTATTTGAGGCTTTCAAAGAGGTCTTTAAGAGAAAAATACTTCTAGGTTATGATTCCGTCTCATACGTTCCCAGTTTTCATGCAAATGTGCACTTTCCATTTGGTTAATTTTCCAATTTTCCCGAATTTATGCCTAATTTTGGAAAGGTATAATTTTCTACACAAAACTCTGATTTTAACTTTCTACCATTCATTTTAAAGCTTAAAATGATATTTATCACTCTACCAAATTTTGTAACCAAACTCTGCCATTTGCTAAACTTCACATGATTGCCAAGTTTGGCCCTTAATTGGTCCTTTTTATCCTCTTTGTGAGTCATTACTTGGAAGTACACGTCATGTCGACTTATTCTGCTAATTTTCATACAACATCATCTTAACATATTCTAGCAATAATTTACCACAAAATAGGGTCATTATGTCATACATTCACATTCTTCACATAATTGCATAAAACTTGCTTGAAAGGTTCAAAGTCATATAAAGATATGACATAATACATGCTTCTTTAATCCACGGCTACCTCCTTTCCTTTTCCTCTTGTACTTCCAACTCCTATGTCATATCCCAAATTTTGGACCTAGAAGTACCAGAATTAGTCTGAAATAAGCAGGCTACCAGACTTTTTTTGGCAGAGGTCCCAGAGATTCCCTGAAAGGATAGTAGGATTCCCAGGGACTATATCAAAAAAGGAAAGTTTTTTGGGATTAAGAAAAGAGGAAGTTAGAGACTCGGAATAAGTGTCAGGGCTTAGGAATGAGAAATAGAGATAAATGTAGGCCAAAGATTGTGTTGGAGGCCTCAATGAGGTGAATGTTGAGGTTAAGCCAACCCAGGGGTAAAATCGTAATTTTGTAAAGTTTTGGGCTGGTAAGGGCAAAAATGGAAATTATGCCCAAAAATCCCAGAAAAATGGGAAATGGTAGGTTAAGGCCTAAACACTTCAGAAAAATGAAAATAAGGTTCAAAGGCCTGTATGAGGCTAAAAATGATGAAAATGCCCCTGGGAAGGAATTTGTGGAATTCCTAGGGTTTTGACTGATTTTGAATATTATTGAAAATGAATTATTTATAGTATGGGGAGGCCTCAGATAATTGGAAGAAAATGAGTGAAAATACTTGAGGAATTATCACAGGTTTTAAAAATAATTCTGTCCCCAAAAAGCGAAGAGGTTGGCCTTAATAGAATTTAAAGCCTGTTTACATACTATCCGGAGAAAGTTAAAGTCAAATGTCTAAAGATTGACTTTTGACTTAAGAAAAATTAGAGGAATTCCCCGTGTTGAATGAATAGTATTGATACCTGAAGATAGATTCTCAGAGTTGTGGACTGATAGAAAGAATTCGGTCAAGATCACTCCAAAATAAATATTATTAATTATTTTAATGAAAGAACAAGGGAAGAGCATCACTCTCTCTTTGGGCATGTTATATAATGCCATGTGGATTTATTTGATATGAGAAAATAGTACCAGAGTGATAGAGGAGCATGGCATGATCAAACATCAAAGGAAGACCAAAACACGGAGTGTGGAGCCCAAGCTAAAAGATGAAAGTCCAATATTCTAAAAGACCCATTACAAGGCATTGCAGGCCCAATGACGAGAGCAAGGACCAAATCTATGAAAGAGGCGCTGAATTGTTTGATAAAAGATCTTAAAGAGTTAGAGCCCATTTATTTGGAAGAAGCGTCCCTCAATCAGCCCATCAAGGGTCCAAACATGGTGATTACATTGCTAGAAGCCAAACAAGATGATGTACAAGGCCCATGTGTAGTCCAGATTGAAGAATTCACTCAAAATATCATGTGACAAGCATGTGCCTTGGAGGAGGAGCATAAGTGACGTCCAAGAATATTCAAGAAGCATCAAGAAGGCGTCTTTATGTATTAGTTATGGTTTAATTTTGTTTTTTTAAGTTTCCATTTTTATTTGCATTAAATAAGGCCTTTTGGTCAAAGATTGCATAAGAATATTTTAGGTTCGTTTCCTATTTTTAGGTAGCAGCCTTTTTCTTCAAGAAAAGGTAATGATATAAGGTACGGATACGGATCGGCTAGAAACAAGTTAGGAAACTAGATGAACGATCGAAGGTAGGACCTTAAGAGAACCTATCTCTTACAACCCTAGCCATGGAGACACCACAAGGATGATCAGTCCTTGATACAGTCGAGTATTCCCACGAAAATACGAGGCGGCAAGCAAAGCTCACTCAAGAGAAATAAAATTCTCTAAAATTCATTCATTCAAATCTTAATTTTAAGTACAAAAACGTAGCCTGTATATAGGCAACCATAGAACACTCTAGAATCAGCATTTTAAGACATAAATGCTAGGGATGATGTCTCATTAATGATTATTTGACTATGGGAGGCATCATTTCTTATATAGAAATAAAAGGAAATAACTTAAACTTCAAGAATAAATCTGCTATTTGAAAATAGGAAACTGTAAAATAGGAAACTAATTAAAACAAACAGAATCCTAATTAATGTCAATAATATCACTCTTGATGCTTCTTGAATCTTCTTGGACCTTCCAAACGGACCTTCATTGCTATTCACGTCCAAAACCATAAATGGGCCTTGTAGACATCTATTTGGGCTTGAATGTGGTTGAATCACGTTCTGGAATTCCCATGGTCCATAGCATAATGCATTTGGGCTCCAATTTAAAAGATTATAGCTCCAATGGACTCCTCCATGCATATATAATTGTGTTGGGCCTTCAACAACATGAAAACTGGCTTTAAATGCTCCTTTTGGGCTCTTAAAACCTGCTCTTATCTTTCTCAAGATCCAAGTGTTCATACTCCAATGACTTATATGCCATGGTGGTTTTCGGGGTGGCCTTCCATATGTCACGTTAAGCTCCGTATGTATCCGTGTCATCATCCAAGGAATGATCCATGTCCTCCTCCATGTAAGCATTCTAGAGCTATAAATCCTTTGCTGGGTTTCTAACTGAGGGAGTGTTATTTGGGCTTCATGACCTTCATATTCAACGCCTCCTCGTATGCTATCAGGTAATTTCCTATTTCCTTTAGCCTTAATTGGTGCCAACCAACATAGGCAATCATCATTAAGGCACATTTATGGCATTTATGACCTAGGGTTTTTTTGATTCTAGATTGTTCTTTTGCTGCCTATATAAGGCTACGTTTTTTGTAATTGGGGGATGAGATTTGAATGAATGAATTTTAGAGAATTTTATTTCTCTTGAGTGAGCTTTGCTTGCCGTCTCGTATTCTCGTGGGAATACTCGACTATATAAGAACTGATCATCCTTGTGGTGTCTCCATGGCTAGGGTTGTAAGAGACAGGTTCTCTTAAGGTCCTACCTTCAATCGTTCCTCTAGTTTCCTAACTTATTTCTAGCCGATCCATATTCGTACCTTACATCATTTGGTATCAAGCTAAGGTTTACTAGAATTCAAGTTCTATCCTTTTATCTATTATTTCTGTTTTCTTGTTTCATCTTCTTAATTCTATCATTCGTTCTTCGCCCCTTGCTTCCATCAATTTGTTTCTTCGCCTTTCCACCTCCTATTTGTGTTTTTCTTTTTTTGTGACTTTCTGTGTTCCTTTGAGCAGCAAAAAAAACAGAGAGAAAAAAATTCGTGCACCAAAAAAAAAGTGTTGTGTTGTGAAAAAAAGGAGTGCCAAAAAAAAAAGAAAAAAAAATCCGAAAATTCAAAAAAAAAGGAGAAGCTGCAGATTTGAGAGTTGCAATGTTAAAGATGAGTTTCCTAAAATTGAGAAGAGCTTCCATTACAAGTCACAACTAGTTTCCTAAATCGTTAAATTTGGGTGGTAAGAGTTCTTATTTCCTCTCTTTGCATGTTTCCTAATTTCTTCTTGTTTCCTTTTTTTTGTTTTCCTTTCCTTTTTTTTCGTATTGCTTAATTTGAGTTTCTTTCCTTTTCCTTCAAGTTTCCTATTTGCTTCCTTCCTTCCATATCTCACCTTCCTAACTGGATTTGCTTTTCTTGCAAGGTGCCCAATTTCCTAAATTATTTTCAAAGTAGCACCTTTCCTAAATATTTTCTTCCCTTTTTTCCTTTCCTTTCTAATTCATAGCTTTCCATATTCTCCTTTCTTTATTTCCTTTTACGTTTTTTTTCTCCTCTTTTCCTTCCTTTTCATTTTTTTTTGGGTACCTATCCTTCTTCTTTTATCACATATTCCTTTCTTATCTCTTATATTTTCTAGTTCTTGCAATTCTGGTTGTGGAGATTACCATTTACTAACATTGTCTCTTGATTTTGTTGAGTTTCAATCAAGAATACTATAGGAGGCAAGTTTGAGTGGTTATGCGAGTGTTATCACATCAATTTAAAAGCCAGGTTTGAGTTAAACACGAGTGACACTACAATTTCTTGAGTGAAACATGTGAGTAGAGTGGTAAGGTCCCTTCTTACTATTTCATTTCTCTTTGATCACACTAACGTTTCAATTTCAAGATGAGTGACAGAGAAGCCAATATGGAAGAATTCAACACAGATCCTAAGCTGTTTATGAGAGCCATGAGAGATGAATTTCTCAAACTCAAGTTGGAGCTAGAGGAGCTAAAAGCATCCAAAGCAAGTAGTGGTGACGAGGAGGTGATTAGATCTGGTTCTTCATCCTCAAAGAATAGGAGCAGACCTGAAAAACGTGATTTAGACACCTATGACCCAAAGATCAAGTACCCTACCTTCAAGGGTAATATAAATCCAGATACATACCTTGATTGGGAGATGAAGTTTGAGCAAATCTTCAGAATGAATGACTGGCCAGAAGAAAAGAAGGTAAAAATTGTTTCATATCAATTTTCTGACTATGCTATTGTTTGGTGGGAAGATTTACAGCTTAAAAGACGCCTTAAGGGCAAAGGACCACCTCATACATGGTCAAAGCTAAAGAAACTCATGCGCAACAAGTATGTCCCTAGTACTACTACCGAGAGCTAAATAGAAAGTTATGACTGTTTGGCCAAGGCTCTATGACTGTAGATGAATATGTGCATGAACTTGACCTTCTTAAAATGCGAGCTGGAGTACAAGAAGGAGAAGAAGCAAGCATGACCAGAATCATTGATGGGTTAAGGCCTGAAATTAGAGACAAAGTTGAGATGTACACTTTTGTTGATAAAGAAGAGCTAGTGCATAAAGCCATCAAAGTTGAGAAGCGGTATAAAGAAAAACACTCCAAATCCTCATCTCATGGTTGGAGGGACTCTAGATCAGCATCTGAGTGGAAGGATTCTAAGGCTAAAGATGTTGCAAAATTCACACCAAAAGCCAAGGAGGAATCCAAGCCCAAGATTGATGGCAGGCTTATTGCTTCCCAATGTCCCAATAAGAGGGCCATGATTCTCAAAGATAATGGCGAGTATGACAGTGTGCATTCTAGCAATGAAAGTGATGATGACATGCCTTCTTTGGTGACTGATTTTGAATTGGAGATTGATGAAGCTGAACCTGTTAAGGGAGAAGCATTAGTGGTTAGAAGAGCCCTAAACATGCAACCAAAGGAAGATAAAGAGCAAGAGCAGCGAGAGCTCATCTTCCACACTAGGTGCTTCATAAAGAATAAGGTATGTAGCATGGTTATTAATAGTGGTAGTGTTACCAATGTTGCTAGTACCTTACTTGTTGAAAGCTGGATTTACCTACTATGAAGCATCCTAAGCCTTATAAATTGCAATGGTTGAATGATAGTGCTGAAGCTAAGGTCACTAAGCAAGTTTTGGTTTCTTTTTCTATTGGCAACTACCATGCTGAAGTTTTATGTGATGTAGTCCCAATGCTTGCTGGACATCTTTTGCTTGGAAGACCATGGCAGTTTGATAGTAGAGCTCACCATGATGGTTACAAAAATTGTTATTCTATACCTTTCAATGGAAAAATCATTGTATTGAAGCCTCTTAGGCCTAAAGAAGCTTATGATGACCAAGTGAGGATTGAGAAAGAATGCAAAAAAAATAAGTGAGTGGACTGAAAAAGAGAGAGTACAAAAAAAAGAAAAGAAAAGGAATGAATATGAGAAAAATGAACAAAAGAAAGAGAGTCTATTTGCTGGAAAAAGTGAGGTTAAGAGAGCATTATTGAGCGAGTGAGTCTTGGTGCTTGTGTGCAAGGATGCTTATTTTTCTACTAACCAACTTAACCCCTCTTTGCCTTCTAGTGTTGTGGCTTTGTTGCAGGAATTTGGTGACCTATTCCCTGATGAAGTTCCCGATGGGATTCCTCCCTTAAGAGGAATTGAGCATAGGATTGATTTCATCCCTGGAGCTTCTATACCTAACAGACCAGCTTATAGAGCCAATCCTAAAGAAACTAAAGAGATTCAACGCCAAGTTGATGAACTCATGAGGAAAGGCCTAAGAGAAAGTTTGAGCCCATGTGCTGTTCCAGTACTCTTAGTGCCTAAGAAAGATGGTTCGTGGCGAATGTGCGTTGATTGTAGAGCCATAAACAAAATAACAGTTAAGTATCGCTACCCCATTCCTAGATTAGATGACATGTTGGATGAGTTGCATGGTGCTACTTTATTCTCTAAAATTGATCTTAGAAGTGGTTATCATCAAATTCGCATGAAAGAGGGAGATGAATGGAAAACAGCATTTAAAACTAAATTTGGATTGTATGAATGGTTAGTTATGCCTTTTGGGTTAACTAATGCACCTAGCACTTTCATGAGCTTGATAAATCATGTTTTTTGTTCATTTATTGGGAAGTTTGTGGTTGTCTACTTTGATGATATTCTTGTCTATAGTGGAACAATAGATGACCATGTTATTCACTTGCATGAGGTGTTTCGAACTCTTAAGGAGAATAGCTTATATGCTAATTTTCAGAAATGCTCCTTTTGTATGGATTCTGTTGTGTTTCTTGGTTTTGTTGTAGGTACTCAAGGGATCCATGTGGATGAGGAAAAGGTGAAAGCTATAAAAGATTGGCCAACCCCAAAGAATGCCAATGAAGTCAGGAGTTTTCATGGATTAGCAAGTTTCTATAGGAGGTTTGTCAAAGATTTTTCAACTATTGCTGCACCTCTAAATGAGCTTGTTAAGAAGCATGTGACATTTAAATGGGGTGAAACACAAGAAACAGCTTTTAATACCTTGACAGAGAAATTAACCAAGGCACCACTTTTGTGTTTACCTAATTTTAATAAAGTTTTTGAAGTTGAATGTGATGCTTCTGGGATTGGTATTGGTGCTGTTCTAATGCAAGAGTCTAGGCCTATTGCCTACTTCAGTGAGAAATTAAGTGGAGCTTCTTTGAATTACTCTACTTATGATAAGGAACTCTATGCTTTAAAACGAACTTTAGAAACATGGCAGCATTATTTATGGCCCAAGGAGTTCATTATTCACTCTGATCATGAAAGTTTGAAGTTTTTAAAGTCTCAAGGTAAGCTTAACAAGAGGCATGCTCGCTGGTTAGAATTCATAGAGACGTTTCCTTATGTGATCAAGCATAAGCAAGGTAAAGAGAATGTTGTTGCTGATGCTCTTTCTAGGAGGTATTCTCTTATCACTTCTCTTCATGCTAGATTACTTGGATTTGAATTATTGAAAGGGTTGTATGACTCTGATTGTGATTTTTCCAAAATTTAGCTTTCTTGTGAAAAGCATGGGGTGAATGACTTTTATAGATCTGATGGGTTTCTTTTTAAGAAAGATAAATTGTGTATTCCCAATTGCTCTATGCGTGAGCTGCTTGTAAAAGAAACTCATGGTGGTGGTTTGATGGGTCACTTTGGTGTTGACAAAACATTAGCTCTTTTGCATGAACACTTTTATTGGCCTGGTATGCGTAAAGATGTTGTGTCTGTTTGTGCTAAATGTGTGACATGTAGGCATGCAAAGTCTAAAGTTCAACCTCATGGTTTATATTCCCCTCTACCTGTGCCGTCCCAACCTTGGATAGATATTTCTCTGGATTTTGTGTTGGGCTTGCCTAGGTCTCAATCTGGGAAAGATAGCATCTTTGTTGTAGTGGATAGATTTAGTAAAATGGCTCATTTTATTGCTTGTTCTAAAACAAATGATGCTGTGCATATTGCTGACTTGTTCTTCAAAGAAATTGTTAGATTGCATGGATTGCCTAAAACCATTGTGAGTGATAGGGATGTAAAGTTTCTTAGCCATTTTTGGAGGACCTTGTGGAGTAAGCTTCGAACTAAGTTGCTGTTTTCTACTGTGGCACATCCCCAAACGGATGGGCAAACTGAGGTAGTCAATAGAACACTCACTACCTTGTTACGTGCAATAATTCAAAAGAACTTGAAGAATTGGGTCAACTGCTTGCCTCATATTGAATTTGCATATAACAGGGCTATTCACTCTTCCACTTCTTTCTCTCCATTTGAGATTGTTTAAGGCTTTAATCCTCTATCTCCTTTGGATATTCTGCCTTTGCCTTCTAGTGAACGAGCTAACGTTGATGGCAAGAAAAAGGCTGAGTTTGTGTAGGAATTACATGCTAAGGTGAGGGCCAACATCGAGAGAAATAATGAGCAATATACAAAGCAAGCTAACAAAGGTCGTAGGAAGGTTGTCTTTGAGCCTAGAGACTGGGTTTGGGTACACTTGCGAAAGGAGAGGTTTCCAAAACAACAAAAGTCTAAGTTGCAGCCAAGAGGAGATGGCCCTTTCCAAGTCTTGGAGCGAATAAATGATAATGCTTATAAAATAGATTTGCCTAGCTCCTACGGTAATGTAAGTGCTACATTTAATGTGACTGATTTATCTCTCTTTGATGCTGCAGATTCGAGGACGAATCCTTTTGAGCAGGGAGGGAATGATAGAGGAGCATGGCATGATCAAACATCAAAGGAAGACCAAAACACGGAGTGTGGAGCCCAAGCTAAAAGATGGAAGTCCAATATTCTAAAAAAACCCATTACAAGGCATTGCAGGCCCAATGACAAGAGCAAGGACCAAATCTATGAAAGAGGTGCTGAATTGTTTGATAAAAGATCTTAAAGAGTTAGAGCCCATTTATTTGGAAGAAGCATCCCTCAATCAGCTCATCAAGGGTCCAAACATGGTGATTACATTGCTAGAAGCCAAACAAGATGATGTACAAGGCCCATGTGCAGTCCAGATTGAAGAATTCACTCAAAATACCATGTGACAAGCATGTGCCTTGGAGGAGGAGCATAAGTGACGTCCAAGAATATTCAAGAAGCATCAAGAAGGCGTCTTTATGTATTAGTTATGGTTTAATTTCGTTTTTTTTAAGTTTACATTTTTATTTGCATTAAATAAGGCCTTTTGGTCAAAGATTGCATTAGAATATTTTAGGTTAGTTTCCTATTTTTAGGTAGCAGCCTTTTTCTTCAAGAAAAGGTAATTTCCTATTTCCTTTAGCCTTAATTGGTGCCAACCAACATAGTCAATCATCATTAAGGCACATTTATGGCATTTATGACCTAGGGTTTTTTTGATTCTAGATTGTTCTTTTGCTGCCTATATAAGGCTACGTTTTTTGTAATTGGGGGATGAGATTTGAATGAATGAATTTTAGAGAATTTTATTTCTCTTGAGTGAGCTTTGCTTGCCGCCTCGTATTCTCGTGGGAATACTCGACTATATTAAGAACTAATCATCCTTGTGGTGTCTCCATGGTTAGGGTTGTAAGAGACAGGTTCTCTTAAGGTCCTACCTTCGATCGTTCGTCTAGTTTTCTAACTTGTTTCTAGCCGATCCGTATTCGTACCTTACATCACAAAATATGTCCCAGTAGTCCCGGGTAAGTTAGGGCCCGAAAAAAGTATCCTATACGATACAAAATGGCAAGATAGGTGGAGGAATGTCTAAAGATTGCATTTTGCACAAATTTTATATTAATTTCCTCCCTATTTTAATGCCAAAACGATGAAGGAATATGGAAGAGACAAGTGTACAGTTAGATGGGAAAAGAAGGTATTACGTGTACGGTTAGATGCAAGACACATGTGCGGTTGGATTAAAGGCATGTGGATTGATGATGTAAGCATGATGTCATGGGACACTTGTCACCACAAGATTAAAAGAGAAAATGGACAGTCTAGATCAAGCCACATATTTTTAAGATTAACGGCCCAAATTCAGTCTTATTTTCTATAAATACCCCCTCCCCTCCCTTATTTTCATCCAACCTAGAGGAAACCTTGGCAAAGCTCTGGAAAAATGATTTCTAGAAAGAGAAAAAAGAGGGAGAAAGAAAGGCCAAGTGGTCCCATGCAAGATCAAGCTCTAAAACAAGGTATGTTCATGGTTTTTGATGTAGTTTTCACTACCCTTGTTGTTGTTGAGCTTGGTAGATTGTAATGATTTTTGCAAGCTTGAAACTCTAGGGGGACATGCTGCACAAAATTCTTAAGAATAGGGGAAGATGAAATTGATGTTAGAATAATGTTTAAAAGCTTGAGAGGAACAAGAATCAAGTGGTTTTATGTTGAAATTAGTTGAATTTCATGATTATGCAACTTGAGTAGTAATTCTGCCAAACCTGGTTCTTGTGCCTAGGATGTGATTTTGATGATTTTAATGCTTTCAATGTGTTTAAATGAAAAATTGTGTGAGGTAAAGGTGAGAAAACAAGTTTGGAAGCATTGGAATTGAAAATGAAAATTTTGGACCTTAAAGGCATACTATTCGGTCAAGGCTAGTTCATGGGGAAAGAGTTTGATTTTGATTATTTTGAGCTTGGAAATGGATTCTACATACAAAATGTGTGAGAATAGCATGTAGAATTAATTTTAGAAAAATTGTAAATCAAGCTCAAAGAAAACAAAGTATTGATATTGTTGATTACCATGGCTCTAATGAATGAATGGAAATGATATGTTGATGCATTTAGGGTCATGAGATACGAGGAAGATGAATGGCAAAGGTTGAGCAAGCAACCTTAGTGGTTGGTAGCAAAAGGGGAGCAAGAGGAAGTAAAAAGAAAGTTTAAAGACATAAGGTAGCAAACTTAACCTTACTCTTATGTGCTTGGTATTTGCTTGCATGTATGACATGTTTCTATGTTATATGATTTTATAAACTCATATGTTATGATTGTGAATGTTTTTGAAATATGCCATAAGCCTATGTGTTTTATGATAAATACATGATGATTTCCAAACATGTAAGCATGTTTATTAAGTTGTTTGCTACTGAGATTCTCCTAAATCTCACCCCTCCCTAACCAACCATTTAGGTCAAGTATGGACAATGATTGCATGAAGGAGAGCATGAGAAGGAAGGAGAAGAAAGTAGAAAATTATTCATGTTAATAAATGAAGCTATTGGTTAATGTATGATTCTCCTATTATGTAAATTATGTATAAGAATGCCAATGATGCAATGTATTAGTTGAGAACATTTATGGCATGAATGGAAATGTATGAGAATAAATGGGAAAGAATAAAGCCAAGTTATGCATGCCAAAGTAATAAAAACAATTAAAGCAAGAATTATCTAATTGATAAAACATAGGTCCTAGAGCAGTCAGTTTCCAGCTTCAATTTGACCTATCAAATGTACGAGTTAAACCATGAAACTTGGCAAACATATTATACACATCCGAAGCTTTAAAATGATAGGTAGATTACCTCAATTGGGTATGTACACTAAGAGATACAAATTTCCAAAGTTGAGCCAAGAAAAGTGGAAGTTCTAGAATTTACCAAATGAACAGTGAATTTCATGAATTAAACTATGCAAATTGGCTTGAGATAAGTCCAATTTGATATTTTTTTTCTTGTAGATAATTGAAAGAACTTTGAGTAGAATTTTGGATCACCTCAATATGATTTTTATAGAATTAGTTATTATTTTTCAAAATTGGACTAAAAATCTGGAATTTAACCAGTGTATAGTAAGCTGAGAACCAATTGCAAATTTTAATCTACGGGCTTGTTTCATGAATTGCTTAAACTGTAATGCTTCCAAACACGTACTTTGAGGGGTTAAAGGAAGGATGTTTCATCCTAGGTGGGAAGAATTTGGACATAATAGGGGTGAGATTTTAGGAATATCTCAGTAGCATAGAACTATAATAATAACGTCAATGATGTAAAGTAAGTCATGCTATGTTTCTAGTTATCAACATGCTTTCTTGCAATGTTCATGCCATGGAAAACGAACAAAGTAACACGCCATAACTAACTCAATAATGGCATAGCCAAGACATAAAATGCATGGAGTTCAATACATTTCAAAATAGCAAGCTATATTACATCATGGCATTAAGACAAATAGCAAACAAAGAACACAAAGTTAACATCAAAATTAGAAGTTCTAGCTAGCTCTCTTTGAGTTTGTCCTCTTGCCTCTTAGCTCTTCCTCTTGACACTCCTCTTGCTCTTGCTCAATGCCTATTAATTAGGCACCAAGGCATTCCATATTACAACATAATTCAACGTTAAACACTTCCTAGTTTCCTTAACCTTTTTTCTTGACTCTCTAGGGTCACTGTTTCTCTTTTGTTTTACTAACTCCTTTGTATTTTTTTCTATGCAATTTTGCATGTACAATTCATGTATCAACATAGTTTCATCAAAATCCATCTCCTTCCCTATGATCCCATGTTGGTCGAATAGGATAGGGTTTTAGGTTCAAAATTCCATTTTCAATTTTTAATGCTTCCAAAGACATGTTTTTAACTTAATCCTATACACTTTAACCTCCTAAACTAAACGTGCATATTCAAATACAGTTTAAACAAGGGAAATGGAGTTTGAGAAAGGTTTCCTCATGGTTATGGTGTTTCACTCTTCGCTCAAGGGTTCTTTCTCTCTTTGGCTACCTAGAAAAGTCCCTACCATAGGCTTATAAAGACCCTATATCTCCACCACTTGACAGCAACTAGAATTATGAATCAAAGGGACTTTACAAGGTTATAATATTGGAAAAAAGGCTAAGTGAAATGGAATGAATTGCCAATGACTACTAAGATACTACATATGCTTCTATACAGAATATCTTGATGAGCCTTGTTCAACAGAACCATGCCATAGTAGTGTTGTGATACATTCTAACCCTCTATTAATATAAATCTTTCAGCCTTACCATCAGCTTATTACTTATTTTTCCATGGGTATATTTGGCTTTTATGCAGTCTTTACTGAATTCTCTTCTTTCTTTCTTTATTTTTTTCTTTTTTTAACCGTACTGTCCCTTTTTTCTGATGCTAAATAGCAAGGCTTCCAACTCTCTTATCTTTGTCTAACAATTGTTGTTTCAAGTTCCAAGCTGCTTTTCCACTTCAAATAAGTTCAGTAATGTAACATGGCATTACAATTGGTTAATGCAGTATCACAATAATCATGGATGGAATTAAAAGAAAAGTGAAGGTCTCAAAGGGTTCGCAAGGGACAAATTGATGTCAGGTTTGTATTTAGGATGAAGGGTTTACAAAAAAATGCCCTCATCATTTTCACAACTCTAATGACAATTGTAGTCTCAACTAAGGGTCTAGAGAAGTTCTGAAAAGAGCTTAAACAAGGCACCCACACATTAATATGGAATTACTCTCCCTGCTCCATTTACTAGGGTTAAACTACATAAACCTGGACTAAAAGCTTTCATAGAACTCATTTGATGCATCCTTCAGGAAAAAAAAATTAGAAATTCAAATGACCCACAAATCAGCAAAATTCATTCCCAATCATTGCATAACAGTCCATTAATTCAGAATGATCTTATTTAAATTCAAAGTCACTTCCCCCCACACTTAAGAGGAGCATTGCCCTCAATGTGATATAAGAGTTTAGAAAAGAAAACTGAGATGACTACCATGGAATGAAGATTTGCGGCACAGCAAGAATGACTAAAAGAGTAACTGTCCTACTAGTCAGTCTCATCCCCCCACACTTGAATGAAAATTAAATTCGACAATAAAGAAGAAACGAAAGGAGAAATCATAATACCAACTGCCAAAATAAAGTGCGCAAGAGAGAAAGAGATAACCTCCATTTATGGGGGTTGGAAAGTCTCATCATATTTCTTTGAAAGGTGACCATTAACCTTTAGTGTTCTGCCACTATCTTCTTCCAGAACTTCAATCATCCCAAAGCTATGGACTTTGATAACCAGATATGGTCCTTCCCATTTAGTATTCAGTTTCCCAAGTTTGAAAGAAAATCTTACTTGAACAGGAGAACTTTGTCCCCCACTTGGAAACTTTTTCTCAAGATGTGTTTCTCATAAAGTTATTTAGTCTTTTCTTTGTAAATCCTAGAGTTCTCATAGGCCTCTAGTAAGATCTCTTCAAGTTCCTACAACTGCAATAACCTTTTTGATCCAGCAGCTTCGAAATCCAAGTTACAAGCCTCAACTAACCAAAAGGGTTTATGTTCAGTCTATACAGGTAAATAGCAGGATTTTCCATAAATCATTCTGTATAGGGACATGCCTATTGGAGTGTTAAATGTTGTTCTGTAAGCCCAAAGAGCATCCTCAAATCTAGTACTCTAGTCCTTCCTTGAAGGTTTGATAATCCTTTCTAGAATTCTTTTAATCTCCTTGTTTCACACTTCAGCTTGGCCATTAGTTGAGGATGATATGGTGTGGATGTCTTGTGGATGACACCATATTTTGAAAAGAGGCTATCAATCTGTTTATTATAGAAATGTGATCCCTTATCACTAACCAAAACTCGTGGCACTCTAAGTCTAGAAAAAATATTATTTTTGAGGAATTTTAATACTGTTGCTGCATCATCTTTTGTTGTGGCTATGGCTTCCACCCATCTTAAAAGATAATCTATAGCCAAAAGGATATAATTATTTCCACCAAATGGACGAAACGGGCCCATGAAGTCTTTCCCCATACTTCAAAAACTTCACAGAATAAAATGGGTTGCTGTGGCATTTTGTGTTTCTTACTCAACCCACCAAACTGTTGACACCTATCACAACTATCACAATATTCATGAGTATCTTTGAAAATGCTTGGCCAATAAAATCCAGCATCTAGAATTTTCCTAACTGTCTTTTTTCCACTAAAATGACCTCTGCAGGTCAAAGAATGGCAATCCAAGAGTATGCTTTTAATTTCTTCATCTGAAATACACCTCTTCAGAATTTTGTTGCTGCAAAGTCTCCAAAACAGTGGTTTATCCCATAAGTAATGTTTAGTTTCACTCTTGATTTTCTGAGCTCGAAACCAAGATAAGGAAGGTGCAATTAGACCAGTAGCAATGTAATTAATCAAGTGACAGCACCAAGGTTTAGTTATGGTTATAGCAGAAATGCTACAATCTCTAAAGTCATCACAAATCAAATCAGGTTCAGTCACTCCCCTAGTGTTTTCAGATAATCTGCTCAAATGATTAGTAACCACATTCTCAGCTCCAGCCTTATCTTTAATTTCCACATCAAACTCTTGAATTAGTAGCATGCATCTTAACAAACATGGTTTAGTTTATGGCTTGCTAAATAGGTATTTAACAACAGAATGATCAGTGTAAATAATGCAAGCAGAATTTAAAAGATATGGTCTGAACTTATCCAAGGCAAAGACAATGGAGAAGAGTTCTTTTCCAGTTATGGTATAATTTGACTTAGCCTTGTTTAGTTTTAGATGCATAGGCTATTACTTTTGACGTCCTACCATCTTTTTGTCCCAAGACAGCACCTACCGCATGGTTAGAAGGATCACAACAAATTTTGAACGGATAGTTCCAATTAGGACAGGTGAGAATAGGAGGAGATGTCAATTTAGCTTTAATGTCATCAAAAGATGTTCTACAATCAGCATCAAAATTGAAAATAGTATCTTTTTGTAACAACATAGATAATGGACGAGCTTTTACTAAAATCCCTTATAAATCTTCTATAAAATCCTGCATGGCCTAAAAATGATCTAACCTTTTTCACATTTGAAGAATAAGGCAAAGAGGAAATTACTTCAATTTTAGCTCTATCTACTTCTATGCCTTTTTCAGAGATGAAGTGTCCTAACATAATGCGTTGTTTAACCATAAAATGACACTTTTCAAAATTAAGAGCCAAGTTTTTTTTCTATACATTTAGATAAAGCTTTTTCCAAATTCAGAAAACACTCATCAGAATTATTTCCATAAATGGTAAAATCATCCATGAAAACCTCAATTCCATGTTCAAGAAAATCACTAAAGATGAAAGTATGCACCTTTGAAATGTTCCTGGGGCATTACATAAACGAAAAGGCATTCTTCTGTGTGTGAAAGTCCTAAAGGGATGAGTAAATGTGGTCTTTTCTCAGTCTTGGGTTGCAATGGGTACCTGAAAGTAGCCACTAAAATCATCAAGAAAACAATAATGAGATCAACAAGCTAACCGTTCCAGTAGGAAAATTGTCCTTTCTTGTTGAATCATTGAGTTTCCTATAATCAATACAGACCCTCCAAGCATTTTGAATTCTAGTAGGAATCAATTCATTGTTATCATTCCTTACAATTATAATGGCACTTTTTTTGGGAACAACCTGCATTGGGCTCCCCCACTCACTATTTGAAATTGGGTATATTATTGCCGCACTTAAGAGCTTTGTTACTTCCTTTTTCACTACATCAAGAATCAAATGATTCAACCTACATTGTGGCTTTCTTATGGGTTTGGCACCATCATTCAATAGAATTCTATGGGTACAAACAGAAGCATTTATCCCAAAAATGTCGGCCAATGACCAACCAATAGCACCCTTAAAACGTTTCAGAACAGACAACAACCTAAGTTCCTCAGTTTCAGATAAAGCATTAGATATTATGATAGGTAACTTTTCATTTTCAACAAGAAATACATATTTAAGGGTGGGTGGTAATGGTTTCAATTCTAATTCAGGCGGCTGGACTACAGAAGGAATAAGTTTTTTAAGCTCTAAACCAACAGTGCAACTGACAAATTGCTATTCAAGTTCTATATTACAGATAGAGCCCACTTCCATCAACAGAATTGCATGAACATCTGCTCTTCTGCAAGAAAAATTAGAATTAAGTAAGGAGTAATCTTGAGGAATTCCAATTTCACAAGTTAGGATAGGTTCTGAAATAATACTCCCCAATCTAGAAAGATTAGCAAATTGGGTTGTCTTCACTCTATTCAGCACTACATTCTCTTGAGCGTGGAACCATTTTTCAGTTTTATCCTTCCTTGTAAAATTAATAAAATCTATGGTAAAATTTTTAAAGAAGGGAGTAGAATACAGAATATCATAAGGAGTGAGATGGGGAAATTTAAATTTCTAAACAGAAACATTCTACAAGTGATTTTTATTTTGCAAATTCAATCCCTCTACTTCTAGACCAGAAGGTGTTACAGAACCAGCAATTCTGCTATCCTGGTCTTGCTCATAACATGCGATGTCTGTTGCCTGAAAATGGAACCTCCATGAGGTAACCCCATCCTTCTTTTCTAGGATTCTAGTAGAACCATCCATTTCTGAGGGTCTTAGCAACTTTTCTGTAGTATCTTCATTACTTGCAACAGCAGAAAGTAATTCTGAGCATAGATCAAAGGATGAAGAACAAGAAAAAGATTCACCTAAAGTGGAAAGCCAGCTATCAGTTTCAAAAGAATAAATGTGAAGAAAAGTTAACAGAAGGAGTTGAATATAGCGAGGAAAAAGAGGTAAAAGACTCTGCATCCTCGACAATTTCAATCAAACGAATGGTCTCATAACTACCTTCAAAAAGTAAATCAATCATGTTTAGAGGAGTAAGGAATAATCTTCATGAGGGTGCTTTGTCATCTCATACATGTTGAATTGAATAACATGATTCCTAAATTTCATTTTTATTATGCCATCTTTCATGCATGTCATTGTGTTGGCAGCTCACAAAAAGGGTCTTCGCAGAATTAGTGTTCCATCATTTAAAGAACCATGAGACATATTCAGAACATAAAAATCAGCAGGAAAACAAGATCTCTTACCTTGACCAAGATGTCCTCCAAAATACCATGAGGATGCCTAATGCTCTTATCAACCAATTGAACTAAAATGCTGGTCCTAGTTGCACTCTCTCATTAGGATGACATTTCTTTTTATGAGTTCAAGTATCTTTCAAAAATCTTGCATATTCAGGAACCTTTTTCACTAGATCCAGTAGAGGAATATTTATTTCTAGTTTACTAAAAAATTCCAGACTATCTTTATTTTTTTTTCCTTATCAACTTTCTGACTTTTTAAACATGCATTAGGAAAAGGTAAATCTTTAAATTTTACCTCCTCAGCAAGTTGTGCAGTGGCTTGGTTATTCTGATTCTCAGGTTTATATGCATCAGCACTTATTCCACTTTTTAGCTTATTAACTTCCTGAGCTTCAGCATGTGGTATGTTCAGGTCTGGAACCTTATCCTTAATCTTGGTTTCCAAGTCTTCCTTTCTAGTATTCTTAGGTGCTTTCTCTACTTCCTTATCCTTTGTCAGTAATCTCATTTCCCTCGTACTTTCAGAATTTCTAGAAGAAGCTCCATTGACAAATTCTGTATCAGATTCATCTGACTTAGTCTCTTCATTAATGGTAGTGAATGAGACCTTTCTTCTACTCCTCAAACTCATAGCATTCAAGGCCTTTGGATTTATTTCTGTATCCACTTTTGGCTTGGTAGCTGTTAAAATTGTCAGATAATTAGGTGACAAAATTTGACAGATTTGTAGTTTTTGTTTCCAATTATTCAAGTCAATTTTCCATGGCTGTCATCCTTGCATTAGACGCTGCAGTATGTTTATCAATCCTATCCATTTAAGAGGCCATAGCGCTTATATTGGCATTCATGCTATTCATACTTTTAAGCAACAAGGACATGTTATCACTTCTTGAATTGCTGACCTTTTGTGCGGATTAATCAGGAATTAATGGTTGTTCAGATTGTTGTCTATGCTGGAACTTATTTTGCATAAACTTCTTGTTGTTCTCTCCCCCTCCCCATCTAAGATTGGGATGATCCTTCCATCCTTCATTACAAGTATTGGAAAAAGGGTTTCTTTGCTAAAATTGACTTCGTTTTGTTGATACATAGCTGCCACTTCTTCATAGTGAGAAGGACAAGACTCGATCCAGTGCATCATAGAGCTACAAAAATCACACAAGGGAGCTACCAAGGCTTGAGAAGTTCTAATATCACTGTATTATTTGCTTGACAAGAGCTAGTCCATTCTAGTCATCCTCTTATCCATCTTTTCTGACAAAGCAGCAAATTGAGAATTTGAATTACTAGGATTAGACTTCCAAACCTCACTAACAGATTGAGAGTCTGTTGTACTGAATTGCTAATTGTTATTAGCCATTTTCTCTAACAAGTCCCAAGCATTGTGAGGATTCAAGTCAAATAATGAACCATGAGCTGCAGTATCTATTGTGTTCTTGTGATGAGATAACAAGCCCTCATAGAAATACTAGACCTAATTAGATTGTTTATTTGATGATTTGGACATTTAGAGAGAACGGCTAAAAATCAAGTCCAATATTCATATAAATGGCTTTCCTTAATTTAGATGTTCTTGATGCTGGAAAATATTTTTCCAAGAAAGCCTTCTTAAGTTGCTCCCATGTAAGCATTGTGAAATGTTGAGGTAGACTTTGTAACCATTCTGATAGCATACCAAGAAGTGTTCAATATGAAGGTCTTGAAGTCCAAGAAATGCTCATCCAGTTAGAGGCCCAACTAGCCCTCCAAAGTGCTTAAAGGATTTATAGTTTCAGAATGCTTACATGGAGGATGATATGGATCATTGCTTGGACGATGACATGGATACATACAAAGCTTGACGTGACATATGGAAGGCCACCCCAAAAGCCACCATGGCATGTGAGTCATTAGAGTGTAAACACTTGGACCTTAAGAAAAACAAGAGCACGTTCTAAGAGCCCAAAAGGAGATTTAAAGCCAATTCCTATGTAATTAAAGGCCCAACACAATTATATATACCTGGAGGAGTCCATTAGAGCTATAATCTTTTAAATTCGGGCCTAAATGCATTGTGTTATGGACCATAGGAGTTCCAAAACGTGATTCAATCATATTCAAGCCTAAGTGGGTGTGTAAAAGGCCCATACATGCTTATGGACGTGAATAGCAATTATGAAGACCCATTTGGAAGGTCCAAGAAGATTCAAGAAGCATCAAGAGTGATCTTATATGATATTAAACAGGATTCTATTTGTTTTAATTAGTTTCCTATTTTACAGTTTCCTATTCTGTATTGATTGCTTCTTGAAGGCAAATACTTACTTATTTTGTATTGTATTATTGAGTAGAGAGTCAAATAATATCCTTCTCATTAATGAAGGGATCCTGCTAGGTAGTGTGTGATCTAGATTATTCTATCTTGACTAGCAAGTTAGAGTATTCTAGAAAGTCTTTTGATTTTCCTAATTTTGTTGTATTTTCGCATCTATTTTTGATGCATTTTATTTACTTAGTGTTTTAGGCTCTAAAAACTTATATTGGGCTTTTAGGGCTTAGGTTATCAATTAGGATTTTCATTTAGGGTTTTCAAGAGTCTTAATCTATAAAAAATTCAGTATATACTCTTTTCAGAGGAAGAGATGATTTTGAATAATTAATGAAATGAGAATTTTATTTCTCTTCGTGTGAGCCTTGCTTGCATCCTCGTATTCTCGTGAGAATACTCGACAGTATCAAGGGAGTGATCAACCTTGTGGTGTCTTCATGGCTAGGGTTGTAAGAAACAAGTTCTCTTAGGGTCCTACCTCGATCATCCGTCCGAGTCCTTGTGTTTGGGGTTACAAGAGGCAGGTTCTCTTGGGGTCTCATTCCATTCCTGTACTTGATTCTAGCCGGTCCGTACATCCCTCTCATATCAAGTGGTATCAGAGCTAAGGTTTGCTAGATTTCAAGTTTTATCCTTTTGTGTTTTCATTCTTTTGTTCCTTATTGCTTCCGTTTTCCTTTTGTTCCGTTCTTTTTTTGTCTTCTCCATTTCTTCCTTATTTCCATCCCTTTTGTTTATGTTTTTCTATTTCATCTTCTTCGTACTCATTGTTTATGTTCATTTGACTTGCTTTTGTCCTTTTGAGTAGCATATAAAAAGAAAAAAATCCGTGTAAAAAAAAAGTCCAGTTGTGTTGAGCAAAAGGAGAAAAAAAAATCATCAAAAAAAAAAGAAAAAAAAAGTTCAGTTGTGTCAGGAAAAAGAAAAGGCTGCAGAATTGCTGGGAAAAAAAAAACAAATACGAAAATTAGGAGAGAAAAAAAGGAAAGAGCTTCGGGTTTTCAAGATTACAAAATAAAAGGCAAGTTTCCTAATTTGAAAGAGCTTCCATTGCAAGTTACAATTTATTTCCTGAATCTTTATGCTTGGGTGGTAAAACTCCTACTTTCCTTTTTCTACTTCCCTTTCTTTTGCCTAGTTTTCTATTTTGAATTCCTTTCATTTTCATACTACTTTCCTATTCTTTTTCTTCAAGTTTCCTTCTTTCTTTTGTTTCCTATTCCTTTTCCTTCCTTTCATACTACTTGCCTAATTTGAGTTCTTTTCTTGCAAGGTACTCGTTTCCTAAATACTTTGTTTCTACTTTCCTTTCTTTCCACACCCATATTTGTGTCTATAATTTTCTTGTCAATTTTCTATACGTTTTTTTCCCTTTCCTATCCCTATCTATATAATTTTTTTTTAATCTTATACTTCTATCTCACATTTTTCTTTATTCCCCACTTTCATCCCATATCCTTTTCTTTTCTCTCATGGTTTCTTACCAATTCTGGTTGTGAAGATTACCACAAACTAACATTTCTCTTGATTTTGTTGAGTTTCAATCAAGAATATTATAGGAGGCAAGCTTGAGTGGTAAAAGGCAAGAGTGTTTTGCATCAATTTAAAAGCCAAATTTGAGAGAAATATGAGTGGCATAAATTGTTTTGAGTGAAACACGTGAGTAGAGTGGTGAGGTCCATTCTTCTCTTTATTTCTAACCTTTCAGGTAACAAATATGTATGGTCATAAAGAGCTTAGGGAAGATCTCACCTCCTTCCTAAAAGAAGTCCAAAAGCTAAATGCTGAAGTAGACCATTTGAAGTCTAATCGTAACTCCAAGTCTAAAAGAGATTTACATAGAAGATTACAGGAGTTAAAACAAGGCTCCATGACTATTGAGGGCTATTATAATGAGATGGAGTTAGCAATGATTAGAGCTGGGATAAAGGAGACTCTAGAAACCACTATGGATCGTTTTATACATGGGCTTAATCCTAGATTAGCTCATGTTGCAGAAATGTGCAGCTTCATGGAGATTGAAGTTTTGGTTTCTCTACTTAGCAAGCGTGAGCAAGAACTCAAGAAAAAGAAATATTCAGAAAGACAATGCTCCTCTTCAAAGAAGAACAATCAAGAGAAAGATGTCCTCTCCACATACAATTCAAATGACATTGACTCTAGTGTTGTGGATAATTGTGAAGAAGAAGAGAACTTGAGTAAAGAAACAAGTGAAGTATCTCAATGTTGTCAAAATAATGAGAGAAAAAAAGAGAGTGTTGAGTTGAGTGAAAAGATAGATGAAAAGAATTTTGAGAAAAAAGAGGTTAAGAGTGATTGCAAGGATATTTCTTTGATTACTAACCATCTTAATCATTCTTTGCCTTGTGATTCTAGTGTGTTGCAGGTAGTTGATTTGATTCCTAAAGAGCCATCTAATGGATTCTCATTTCATTCAAGCAACATTGAAAAACATTATGATGGCCTAAATTTTGTTATCCCTGATGACTTGTTGTCTTTAAGATGCCATGAACTTCACACATTGGATTGTAATTGTCACATGAATTTTATTGTTCATAGGCATTCTTATCATATGCATATTGTGGTTAAGAGGCTTTCTTGTTACTTGGATATTGTTGTTGCTTTAGATCATCTTGTAGGTGCACAAGGGATACATATGATCATTTATATTTGGGTGCATGTGAGAAAGAAAAGATTTCTAACTCAAAACAATTTTCACCAGCTTCCAATATTAGAATATCCTCACATGACTTCAAGGACTCAAGATCCTTTTCAAGATCTTGCCAGGATCCATCACATAACTTACATGATTCTTCTACTCAGTAAATATTATTTTCAAATTATATATGCAAATTCTAACTTCTTCCCTTTTGATCCAGGTCAAGATTCGAGGACGAATCTTTTCGAAGAGGGAGGGAATGATAGCATACCAAGAAGTGTTCAATATGAAGGTCTTGAAGCCCAAGAAATGCTCATCCAATTAGAAGCCCAACTAGCCCTCCAAAGTGCTCAAAGGATTTATAGTTTCAGAATGCTTACATGGAGGATGATATGGATACATGCAAAGCTTGACGTGACATATGGAAAGCCACCATGGCATGTGAGTCATTAGAGTGTAAACACTTGGACCTTAAGAAAAACAAGAGTGTGTTCTAAGAGCCCAAAAGGAGATTTAAAGCCAATTCCTATGTAATTAAAGGCCCAACACAATTATATATATACCTGGAGGAGTCCATTAGAGCTATAATCTTTTAAGTTCGGGCCTAAATGCATTGTGTTATGGACCATAGGAGTTCCAAAACGTGATTCAATCATATTCAAGCCTAAGTGGGTGTGTAAAAGGCCCATACATGCTTATGGACGTGAATAGCAATTATGAAGACCCATTTGGAAGGTCCAAGAAGATTCAAGAAGCATCAAGAGTGATCTTATATGATATTAAACAGGATTCTATTTGTTTTAATTAGTTTCCTATTTTACAGTTTCCTATTCTGTATTGATTGCTTCTTGAAGGCAAATACTTACTTATTTTGTATTGTATTATTGAGTAGAGAGTCAAATAATATCCTTCTCATTAATGAAGGGATCCTGCTAGGTAGTGTGTGATCTAGATTATTCTATCTTGACTAGCAAGTTAGAGTATTCTAGAAAGTCTTTTGATTTTCCTAATTTTGTTGTATTTTCGCATCTATTTTTGATGCATTTTATTTACTTAGTGTTTTAGGCTCTAAAAACTTATATTGGGCTTTTAGGGCTTAGGTTATCAATTAGGATTTTTATTTTAGGGTTTTCAAGAGTTCAGTATATAGCCGGTCCGTACATCCCTCTCATATAAAGAATTCAGTATATACTCTTTTCAGAGGAAGAGATGATTTTGAATAATTAATGAAATGAGAATTTTATTTCTCTTCGTGTAAGCCTTGCTTGCATCCTCGTATTCTCATGAGAATACTCGACAGTATCAAGGGAGTGATCAACTTTGTGGTGTCTTCATGGCTAGGGTTGTAAGAGACAGGTTCTCTTAGGGCCCTACCTCGATTATCCGTCTGAGTCCTTGTGTTTGGGGTTACAAGAGGCAGGTTTTCTTGGGGTCTCATTCCATTCCTGTACTTGATTCTAGCCGGTCCGTACATCCCTCTCATATCACATTCTTTAGCATTCTCCTTTAATATACAATGGAAAGCTCTCCTCAAAACATCTTCTAATTGAGCTCCAGGGGTTTCATGGATGAACAAACAGCATGCATGTTTTGAAGATGTCTATACGGATCATTCCCTACAAGACCAAAAATCGGTAAAGTATTGATTAAAGTACCTTTAAGCTCAAAATCAGCTTCAAAATTGTAAAAATCACATGGATCACATTTTACACTTGAATTATTAATTTCCCTAATACGTATTATCCTCATCTCTATTCAGTTGTAGATTATCATTATTAAGAATATTTTCTATTTGTCTTTCATTTTGAGGTCTATTTTCAATATTACCTGTTCCAATTTGACCATCATTATTATTGTTCTGATCCATTACAAAATGATTATCAACAAAATCTCCTAGTGCAAATTCAAAATTAGAGGAACAATAAGGTTCAGCTTGAGGGAATGGTTCTGTTGGTTCAGGTTGCTTGCTAGAACTCATTGCTTGCCTGGTTTTCTTAATTTGCCTAAGAGATTTATTAATCTCCCTACTAATGGAAAGAAGGTCTTGTCCTTGGGCATACAAATAGAAAATAAAAAGGAAAAAAAACAGAGGAATATCACGCAGAAAATAAAATGAATAAACTGAATAAAATGCTGCAGTCAACAATTATCAAGAACAGTCTTGCTATAGCCCCTCCAATAATTCCACCGTAGCCTTCTATCCAAAAGGCTGTCTGCATAGCTTCTTTGGCCCAAACTACAAAATACACTCTTAAAAAGAGCAAATTATCCCAAATATTGGAAACCTATTAAATGGAATTGTCAGTAGTGTTTAGCTTCCAAAATCATATATCAATCCATACCAGTGAATCATGCAGCAAAAGTCAACAGCCAGTACTAGCAGTAACAAGTTTGAAAATAGACTGATCACAATGACTCTATGAATTGACCAGGCAATGGAAGAACTAGATTTATGCAAGTAAGAAATGGAGATTCAATGCCAATAGTAGCAAGCAAATACTCAATACGCACCAACTTAACTACAAAGTCCAAAAGGCTTACAAGCTAGTCTTTATTGCTTCTATGGAAGAGATTTAAATTTTGTTCAGATTGTTTGGTCACCAGTGAATTGCTAGGATTAACAAGTAAGGTTCCCCGGCAATGGCGCCACTTGAAAACCAAGTCATAATGACTTCTCAAAAACTAGAATTGGATTATATAGAATGGCAGTTTAACCTAGGTTTTCTCCCAAGGAACCTAATAATTGTCAAAATCCTATTTAATTCACTAAGTTACTAATTTAGTTTTCTTTATGAAAATTTAGAGTTCAGAATTAAAATGCTTATAGAAGAAGATTTGAATAGCAAGACAGTTCAGTTAGGGATAGAGTTGTAAAGAAAAGGAGTCAATCAATGTAAAGAGTTCACCCAGCAATCCACCTTAGTCTTCATCGCTCACTTGTAAAAATTGGAGTTTCTCATATCAATTTTCCAGATAGGAATTAACTACTATTAAATCCTCCTCAACCAGTGATCAAAACAACAATTCCATTAATCTATTGCAATCAACCAAAGGATAAGGTAAGGAAAATCAATCAGCAAAAGGAATGTCAGAGAGGAGAATTGAATTTCCTTTCGGTAATCACAACTGCTAATCACCTTAGAATTAACCAAATCAATCTGGAAAGATTAAGCTATCGCAATAAAATTCCTCAGATTAATCCTACTTGAATTTAGGAAATGCACGTATTCAACTAAAGTTAAATGCTAACAATTCACTGAACAATGACACTCAAACAGAATTGAGGTTCTTAACAAATTAACACTATAATCCAGTATCTAAACTATTTAGTCAATCATACACACTGTTATAATTGAATGAAGGAAAAATACAGATCTTCAACTCTATAGAATCACTCCATATGGGCTCTGGAACTTTGACTTCTGCAGAAATTGCTAGATGAACAAAGAGGATTAGCTACTCATGCTTAATATATGCACATGCAAGGATGAATGGAATGAATGTGCCATTGAAGATTGGGTGTCAGAAAATTGTTCAAGAAAGAAAATCCAAATCTGGAGCTTCCTCTCATCGATATTTCCCATAAGTCTTATATAGTAATCAGAATTAGTTCTTCATCCCCTCTAAGCTGATATGGAGCTTTTTGACCTCTGGCAGTTGCATCTTGTTGAAGAGAGAAAAGATTCTGGACTCCGTTCCGCTCTCCTGCTCCTCCTCTGTTTCAAATTTTTGTTGAAGCTTCGGCAAAAATTTCTTCCCTTTGCTAATGGAATTGGTTTTCCATTGGTGAAGGAATCCTTTTCTTTGGAATTCATTTTCTGCTTGAATGTGGAATTCCTTCCAGAATTGCCTAGATTCCTTATTTGCCCCCCTAAAATGAAACCAACACATAAAAGACCAATGTTTAGATAGGGGAAAATCTCTAAAAACTCACTAAAGTTTGATGATTCTGATTCAAAAGAATTAGACTCTGAATGATACAAATGACAGCCAAATTACTCAATTACAACTCTAAAAAGATCACCTTAACACATGTTACATCATGTCAAAATAATGGTTTATCAATGAGAGGTTAACTAAGGAAGATATTCCTACTTATACTCAACTTTGGCCTTTTCAACTTTTCATTGTACCTTACTACCAGGTTTTGATCCTTGAATCTGTACTTACATGGCTCATTGTTCCCTACTTCTTTGTCATTTATACAAGCATGGCTCTCACCTTTAAGTATTTTATTGGCACATTCTTTCATGATAATTCCATAACAGTATACATATCTTTATGGTCTTTTACTAAACCATGGCATTTTAATTTCCTCT
Organism: Neltuma alba; assembly: GCF_004799145.2. Classification (NCBI taxonomy): domain Eukaryota; kingdom Viridiplantae; phylum Streptophyta; class Magnoliopsida; order Fabales; family Fabaceae; genus Neltuma; species Neltuma alba. Next base: position 10,857 of record NW_021636004.1, on the reverse strand, counting down.
AACACTATCTTTATCGGGATTTTTTAGCATACCCTGTCATTCTTCTTTTTACCTAAGGGTCTATCTCCTTTCTTTTACTTCCTTATTTTACATTTAGCTTTCCTAAATGCATACCATTCAAGACTTATAGCTCTCAGTTTTTTTAATGCTTACTTCGTCATTTTCCTTCATTAACTAGAACAGAATTGAACTCAGTTTGATTAACAATAACAGTATATGTGAAAAAAGTTAAGGATACTCTCTCTGTACTAGCTACCTATCCTAAGGAGTTTTCATATCTTAAACTCATCCCTAACCATCTTATTCTCGTGCCTTAAAGGGCTACTGCCCTTATGGCTTAGGAACTTTTCCTTAGGCTTGGTCTACTAGGACCTTAGGAGCTACTATGCTCTACCATAAGCTTTTTTAGGATCCATTGTGACCTTGAATTCTTTCGTATTCTATTCAAACAATGTTTAATTTTCTAGGAGCCTTTCGACCATTGGACTAAGTTAAAGAATAAGTCACCTATACTCAGCTGGTAATTTGACTGATCATTTCCCAAGACTACTCACAAATGCCAGTATTGCTTTTCTTAGGCCTTACTCAATCCTTAATATCAACTTCAAAATCATTCACTACTGGGTACCTCATAAACCTTAACTCTTTAGCTTCTTTATGCCACTACACATCTTGATATACCTCTTTAGTTCTTTGGACCACTTGTTCATCTCTATGGCTTTTAACATGCCCTCGTACTAATGCCAACCTGCCTTATTCTTAGACTTTATAGTCCCTTCTATCAATTCTCCTTTAGTACCTTGTTAAACTTAAGGGATATTTTACCCTTGTACTACTTTTGTATTACTATTGCATTGTTCTTGACCAGTTTCGTTCTCCTTGGGGTAAGGTCAACTTAGTACACCAGTGTCAACTTTTTTTTTCCCCCTTATGGGGAGAGCGCATTGTTCTTATTAGGACAATTGTCAACCCACCATTTCCACTGTTACAAATGGAGAATATATCACCGTCAGCTCAGTCTTGACTATTTTCATGTATTTCCTTCAGAGATTAGCTTGCTCTTGATAGAGGAGTGCTAGATCTAAATCGGAGTACCACCCCAATCTTAGAGAGATACTTTTGTGGCCAAGACTTTCCTTATATTCAATCTCTATTAGGGTACCTATATTGTATGTCATACCTCTATTAAAGGGAGTCTTTCTATTAGACTTATTTGATCATATAGGCAGTGGCTATCATCTATAGGAATTTTATTCCCAAACTTCTCATTAAATTGAAGGCTTCGGTCATACTCCTCAGATGCCTTAAAGTCAAAGAATTTCATCCGAACCTAAGCACTATTGAACATCTAGGCATCATTGGAAACATATTGATTTCTCTATTCTGGTTTCCAGTACAACTATTATCTATAATGTTCTTACCTTTTTCTCATCTCCCCCATCCTCAAGGAACATTGCCTGATTCTTACTCCTTCTATCCTCTCTTATTCCTTGACTAGTCACTCACATGGTTATGCATTAGTTATTATACACTAACCACATCACCCAGCAGGCATAATCATTTGAATGCCTCTATTATGTGATATCTAGGTCAGGTATCTAATTTGTCAGTAACCTTCTCATTTCAATTCTAGCTAAAAGACCTCTATTAAAACATCCTCTAGCCATGGTCTCTAACTTTTGACCCATCATCTTTATTCATATTCACTACTCTCACATGTTTGGGCTATAAACCAGGTCAAACATCCTCATCCAAAATCATGAGTTTTTTTGTGGAGCCAAGCTGAATTCCAAGGCCAGGGGAGAATTTCATTCTCAGGCAACTACAATAGCTGAAATAAAATGTCTTTCAGCCGATGGTCCAAATGGCAGAATTTCTGAGACCTATTCACCATTCATGAATCCTCATGCAAAATTGTGGGTTTTTTTTGGAGCCACACTGAATTCCAAGGCCAGGGTAGAATTTCATTCTCACGTAACTATAATAGCTGAAAGAGAATCTCTTTCAGTTCATGGCCCAAATGGTAGAATTTCTAAGATCTATTCACTATTCATGAATCGCACTGCAAAATCATGAGTTTTTTTAGTGAGGCCACACTGAATTCCGATGCCAGGGGAGAATTTCATTCTCACGCAACTACAGTAGCTGAAATAGAATCTATTTCAATTCATGGCTGAAATGGCAGAATTTCTTATACCTATTCACCATTCATGAATCCTCATACAAAATCATTACTTTTTTGTGGAGCCACCTGGATTTCGAGGCCAGGAGAGAATTTCATTCTCCTACAACTACAATAGCTGAAACAGAATCTCTTTCAATTCATGGCCCAAATGACGGAATTTCTAAGACCTGCTCACCATTCTTGAATCCTCATGCAAAATCATGGGTTTTTTTGGGGAGCCAAGTGAGATTCTGACACCAGGAAAGAATTTCATTCTCACGCAACTACAATAGCTGAAACAGAATCTCTTTTAGTTCATGGCACAAATGACAGAATTTCTGAGACCTGTTCACCATTCTTGAATCCTCATGCAAAATTGTGAGTTTTTTTGTGGAGCCAAGCTGAATTGCGAGGCCAAGGGAGAATTTCATTCTCATACAGCTACAATAGCTGAAATAGAATGTCTTTCAGTCGATGGCCCAACTGGCAAAATTTATGAGGCCTATACACCATTCTTGAAGCTTCATCCAAAATCATGAGTTTTTTTTTGTAGAGCCAAGGTGAATTTTGAGGCCAGGGGAGAATTTCATTCTCAAGCAACAACAATAGCAAAAATAGAATGTCTTTCATTTGATGGACCAGATGGAGGAATTTCTGAGACCTATTCACCGTTCTTTAATCCTCATGCAAAATTGTCAGTTTTTTTGTGGAGCCATGCAGAATTCCGAGGCCAGGGGAGAATTTCTTTCAATGCGTGGCTAAAATGGCCGAATTTCTGAGATCTTATCACCATTCTTGAATCATATTGCAAAACGTGAGTTTTTTTTGTGAGGCCACACTACATTCTGAGGCCGCGGGGAATTTCATTCTCACGCAACAGCAATAGCTAAAATAGAATCTCTTTTAGTTCATGGCCCAAAAGACAAAATTTTTTATGCCTATTCTCCATTCTCGAATGCTCATGCAAAATCGTGAGTTTTTTTTATGGCGCCACACTGAATTTCGAGGCCAAGAGGAATTTCATTCTCACGCAACAAAAATAGCAGAAATAGAATCTCTTTCAGTTTATGGCCCAAATGGCAGAATTTTTTAGGCCTATTCACCATTCTTTAATCCTCATGCAAAATCATCAATTCTTTTATGGAGCCACGCTGAATTCTAGGGCAAAGAGAGAATTTTATTCTCACGTAACTACAATAACTGAAATAGAATGTCTTTTAGTCGATGGTCCAAAGGGCAGAATTTCTGAGACCTATTCATTATTCTTGAATCCTCATGCAAAATCTTGAGTTTTTTGTAGAGCCACGCTTGATTTTGAGGCCAAGAGAGAATTTCATTCTCACACAACTACAATAGCTGAAATAGAATCCATTTCAGTTCATGGCCCAAATGGCGGAATTTTAAACCCTATTTGCTATTCTTGAATTGTATTACAACATTGTGAGTTTTTTTGTGAGGCCACATTGAATTCCAAGGCCTGGGGAGAATTTCATTCTCACGCAAATACAATAGCTGAAATAGAATCTGTTTCAGTCGATGGCCCAAATGGCAGAATTTCTTAGACTTATTCACTGATGCGATACAGCAAGCTAACTCCTCAACTTCCAATGATCCATTGCAAATCCCAACTGGACCAATCACAAGAGTAAGAGCTAAAAAAATTAAGGAAGCTTTGAGTGGGCTAGTGCAAGACACCTTGACAAAGCAAATGGTATTTATTGGAGTATCAAATCTGGATAAAAATGCTGAGGACGTCACTAATGTCATTTGGGCTGAAAATATCTTGGGCTTGGAGACTTCAATTTAAGGAGCTTGGATCAAGTACAACACATGAGAAGACTCATTTGGGCCTAATTAATCATATTTGGGCTTGATATGCTGATTATATTTCATTAAATGCATTTGAGCGAAAATTCATAATTAGTTGGCAGATTTGACTTTTGAATTTCCAAGTTACCTAAATCAAGTCCTTATGAATTTATTATATTTTGATTTTCTAGATTACATTTAATGCTTTTTAGGTCAGATCTTGAATGTATCCTCTATAAGATATTGTGACCCTCATTTTGGCAGGGGATTTTGGAATTTGAATGAAAAACTTGCATTTTGTAATTTCTGACTTGAGAGGGGTTTCTCTCTAGAGTTCTTCATTGAACTAACAGACTTATCAAGGCTTGATCAACCTTGTGGCGTCTTTCAACACTCGGGTCCTTGTTCTCCCGTGTTCAAGAGTTCAAGTGGATCACCAGACCTTTGTTTACGTTCTCGGGGTGCGTATATTCAGATCGGCTGTGGGTTCGTGGGATTTTTTCTTGTGGGTTCTCACCATCTTGATATCAGAGCCTTGAATCTAAACTCAGGTCATATTTTTCTGTTAGTTTACCTTCATTTTCGTCCTTCATTTGATGCCTTTTCTTGTGTCTGTTCATCTTCTGCGTTTCTGTTCATCACCGAAATTGTCATCCTTGTTCATTCACTTTCCCATTGAGTTTTGTAATGTTTAATAGATCATTTTCATAGTTCGGAATCCCTTCTTTCCTCTCGTTTTCGTCTCATCTAAATCTGACTTTTCTAGGGCAAGTTATACCCATTTGAAAAAGACGCATTTTCTGGAATTTTTGGGTTCAGATTGCTTGTTCTGTTTTGTTTATGGTATTTTCGTGATTCTCTTTGCATTATTCTGTGAAAAAAAAAGGGGGGAAAGACAAGAGAAAGAAAAAAAAAGAACCAAAAGAAAAAAATATAGTGCTGGAAGTGTTTTGAGCAAATCATCTTCATATACAAATTCTGTTTTGGCTTTTGCAATACTTGTGTCAATTGAATTTCTGATTTTCTTGGAAGTCCATATTCAATACTCTTAATTTCTCAAAGTTCCCAAGTGTTGGCTGATTCTACATATTGTGATTGCTTTGTTTAAATTACTTAGTTCTTTAAAGAGCCTCAAGAGCGATTTCAGAGTGGAAAAAGGCAAGAGTGACATACCTCAATTTAAAAGCCAAGTTTGAGTGAAACACGAGTGTTGAGTGTCATTCTTGAGGGAAACACGTGAGGAAATTTGTGAGGAACTTTACTTCACTAACATAATTAATTTCCCTTGAAGTCACAATGTCTAATGCAGATGGGACATCCGGTGGTGGTGGAAATCCAATGAATATTGAAGACACCCTTAGGGCAATGCAGCAACATTTTCAACGGATGAATGTGGTTTATGGAGAGATAAGGGATAGAATGGATAGACAAGATGAAAGGATTGCAAATCTGCAAAGAGCCCAACCTAAACCTAGAAGGCATGGAAGGCGAAGGGAGGTTTCTATGGATGACTTTGAATCTGAAAATAACGAAGTTGGTGGTAGTGAGGATGAAGTCAATTATGAATCTGAAGTTGAACAGATAAGGAATAGGCGTAGAGGGGATAGGTATGGGAGAAGACATGGGAGAAATAACCCAAGGGAGAGAGATAGAGTAGATGGGAACCTTGGGAGCATCAAAATGAAGATACCATCAATCCAAGATAGAGTGGGAAAAGAAAATAGAAATGATTTTTGAGTGTCATAATTATTCTGAAGCTAAAAAGGTGAAGTTGGCAGCAATAGAATTCACTGATTATGCCATTGTTTGGTGGGATAAATTGGGTATTAATGGAGGAATAATGGAGAGAGGCCTGTAACAACTTGGAGAGAAATGAAAGCTCTAATGAGGAAGAGATTTGTTCCCAACCATTATTTTAGAGAGCTTTATCAAAAGTTGCAGACCCTTACACAAGGTCCTAGGAGTGTGGAGGAGTACAATAAGGAGATGGAACTGGCCATGATAAGAGCTAATGTGCAAGAAGATAGAGAAGCAACAATGGCTCGATTTCTAAGTGGGTTGAACAAAGATATAGCTGACATAGTGGAATTGCATCATTATGTGGAGCTAGAAGACATGGTGCATATGGCTATTAAGGTGGAAAAGCAACTCAAGCGTAAAGGTGCTTCAAAATTTCATTCTGGATCAAGTTCTTCTTTCAAACAGAATTGGAAGAAAGGAGAAAAAAGCTATCCAAAGGAGACCACTAAAGGCAAAGAAGAAGCTTCATCAAAGAGCAAAGGTAAATCTGATTCCCAAACTTCTAGAAATAGGGATATAAAATGTTTCAAGTGTCTGGGTACAGGTCATATTGCTTCTCAATGCCCCAACAAGAGAGTCATGATTCTAAAAATAATGAAGTTGTGACTGAAAGTGAGAGTGAAAGTGATGACTCCATGCCCCTACTTGAAGATGCTAGTGATGATGGGATTGAGTATGCTGTGGAAGGAGAATGCCTTGTGGTTAGAAGAGCCTTGAATTGTCAAGTGAAGGAAGATGAGTTGAATGAACAAAGGAAAAATATTTTCCATACTAGCTGCCTCATTAATAACAAGGTATGTAGTTTGATAATTGATGGTGGGAGTGTTACAAATGTTGCAAGCACTACAATGGTTGAGAAATTGAATTTGCCTACCGTTAGGCACCCTAGACCATACAAGCTGCAATGGTTGAATGAATGTGGGGAAATTAAAGTTGATAAGCAAGTTCTTGTTTCTTTCTCAATTGGGAAGTATTGTGATGAAGTATTATGTGGTGTTGTTCCTATGCATGCTGGACATATACTTTTGGGGAGACCTTGGGAATTTGATAGAAAGGTAAAGAAAGATGGGCTTACAAATAGATATTCTTTTGTAATGAACAATAGACCCATTACTCTTGTACCGTTGACCCCAAAGCAAGTATATGATGATCAACTTAAGATGAAAAAAGAGAGAGATAAAAAAGAGTGTGATATGAAAAATAAGAAAAATATGAGAGAGACGTCAAACAGAAATGAGAGTGAAAAAGAGAGAAAAGATGAGAGTTCAAAAAAAGAAAATTCAGAAAAAAGATGAAGAGAGAAACGAGAAGAAGAAATTGAAGTGAGGAGTGCCTTTTTGGCTGAACAACATTTGCTTCTCCTTGTTTACAAGGAATCCTTTTTGAATACTAATGGCATTAACTCTTCCTTTCCAAGTGTTGTTGGTTCTTTATTGCAGGAATATGACGATGTGTTCCCAGAAGAGATTCCACCTGGATTACCACCCATTAGAGGAATTGAGCATCAAATTGATTTCATTCCAGGAGCAACAATCCCTAATAGGCCAGCCTATAGAAGCAATCCAGAAGAGACAAAGGAACTTCAAAAGCAAGTGGAAGAGCTCATGGCAAGGGGATATGTTAGAGAAAGCTTGAGTCCTTGTGCTGTTCCGGTACTTTTGGTCCCAAAGAAAGATGGAACTTGGAGGATGTGCATTGATTGCAGAGCTGTGAATAACATCACTGTAAAGTATCGCCATCCTATTCCTAGATTAGATGATATGCTTGATGAATTGCATGGTTCTATTGTCTTTTCTAAGATTGATTTGAAATCTGGATACCATCAAATTAGAATGAGGGAAGGGGATGAATGGAAAACTGCTTTCAAAACAAAACATGGTTTGTATGAATGGTTAGTTATGCCATTTGGGTTAACTAATGCACCTAGCACTTTCATGAGATTAATGAATCATGTTTTGCGTGCTTTCATTGGAAAATTTGTTGTGGTTTATTTTGATGACATTCTGATTTACAGCAAGAATCTTGATGATCATTTGAATCATTTGCATTGTGTGCTTGATGTTTTGAGAAAGGAAAAATTGTTTGCAAATCTAAAGAAGTGTGATTTTTGTATGGATAAAATTGTTTTTCTTGGCTTTGTGGTGAGTGCTAAAGGAATAGAAGTTGATGAAGAAAAGATAAGAGCTATAAAAGAATGGCCAACACCTAAAAGCATAACTGAGGTGAGAAGCTTTCATGGTTTGGCTAGTTTTTATAGGCGCTTTGTGAAAGATTTTAGCACCCTTGCTGCACCACTCACTGAAGTTATTAAAAAATCTGTTGGTTTTAAATGGAGATAAAGAACAAGATGTTGACTTAAGGATAAATTGTGTTCTGCACCTGTGTTAGTATTGTCTGACTTTAACAAAACTTTTGAGATTGAATGTGATGCATCTAGAGTTGGGATAGGAGCTGTTTTGATGCAGGAAGGAAAGCCAATTGCTTATTTTAGTGAAAAGTTGAATGGAGCAGCCTTGAAGTATCCAACATATGACAAGGAGCTCTATGCACTTAAAAGAGCATTAGAGAATTGGCAACACTACCTTTGGCCTAAACAATTTGTAATCATACTGATCATCAATCTTTGAAGCACATTAAGGGTCAAGGTAAGCTGAACAAGAGACATGCAAGGTGGCTGGAATTTATTGAGACATTTCCATATGTCATCAGATACAAGAAAGGTAAAGAAAATGTGGTGGCTGATGCATTGTCAAGAAGGTATACTCTTCTTACTACTCTAAATGCTAGGTTGCTTGGTTTTGAATATATCAAGGAATTGTATGCCATTGATGCTGATTTTGCTGAAGTGTTTCTTGCTTGTGAAAAGAAAGCATTTGAAAAGTTTTATAGGATTGATGGGTACTTGTTTAAAGAAAACAGATTGTGTGTGCCTCAATGTTCTTTGTGAGAATTACTTGTGAGAGAAGCACATGGGGGAGGATTAATGGGTCACTTTGGTTCAAAAAGACTTTGGATGTTTTGCATGAACATTTCTTGGCCTAAAATGAAACGTGATGTGGAAAGAATCTGTGCTAAATGCATAACTTGTAAAAAGCTAAATCTAGAGTCTTGCCACATGGTTTGTACACCCATTACCTGTGCCTAGTGAACCTTGGGTAGTATATCAATGGATTTTATTTTGGGTTTACCTAGGTCAAGAAAGGGTATGGATTCCATATTTGTGGTTGTTGATAGATTTTCTAAAATGGCACATTTCATTGCTTGCCATAAAACTGATGATGCCACATACATTGCTGATTTGTTCTTTAAGGAAATTGTAAGACTTCATGGTGTTCCTAAAAGTATTGTTTCTGATAAGGGATACAAAATTCTTGAGTCATTTTTGGAGGGTTTTGTGGGGTAAGCTGGGTACTGAATTATTGTTTTCTACTGCTTGTCATCCACAAACTGATGGACAAACTGAGGTAGTTAATAGAACTTTAACTCAATTGCTTAGAACTGTGATTCAAAAGAACTTGAAGAATTGGGAAAAAATTGCTTGTCATTCATTGAATTTGCTTACAATAGGAGTGTGCATTCATCTACTGATTATTCTCCTTTTGAAATAGTGTATGGTTTTAATCCACTAACTCCCTTGGATTATACCATTGCCTATGATGAGAGGGCAAGTCTTGATGGGACAAAGAAAGATGAAACAGTGAAACAAACACAAAATTGAAAAGAAAAATGAGCAATATGCATCCAAGGCTAACAAAGGAAGAAGGCGTGTTCTCTTTGAACCTGGTGATTGGGTGTGGGTGCATATGAGGAAAGAAAGATTTCCAGCTCAAAGAAAGTCCAAATTAGCTCCAAGAGGAGATGGTCCATTTCAAGTGCTTGAAAGAATCAATGACAATGCTTACAAAATTGATTTACCTGGTGAGTATAATGTTAGTGCTACTTTCAATGTGGCTGATTTATCTCCTTTTGATGCAGGTGATGATTCGAGGTCGAATCCTTTTCAAGAGAGGGGGAATGATGCGATACAGCAAGCTAACTCCTCAACTTCCAATGATCCATTGCAAATCCCAACTGGACCAATCACAAGAGCAAGAGCTAAAAGAATTAAGGAAGCTTTGGTGGGCTAGTGCAAGACACCTTGACAAAGCAAATGGCATTTATTGGAGTATCAAATCTGGATAAAAATGCTGAGGACGTCACTAATGTCATTTGGGCTGAAAATATCTTGGGCTTGGAGACTTCAATTTAAGGAGCTTGGATCAAGTACACACATGAGTAAGACTCATTTGGGCCTAATTAATCATATTTTGGGCTTGATATGCTGATTATATTTCATTAAATGCATTTGAGCGAAAATTCATAATTAGTTGGCAGATTTGACTTTTGAATTTCCAAGTTACCTAAATCAAGTCTTTATGAATTTATTATATTTTGATTTTCTAGATTACATTTAATGCTTTTTACGTCAGATCTTGAATGTATCCTCTATAAGATATTGTGACCCTCATTTTGGCAGGGGATTTTGGAATTTGAATGAAAAACTTGCATTTTGTAATTTCTGACTTGAGAGGGGTTCTCTCTAGGGTTCTTCATTGAACTAACAGACTTATCAAGGCTTGATCAACCTTGTGGCGTCTTTCAACACTTCAGGTCCTTGTTCTCCCGTGTTCAAGGGTTCAAGTGGATCACCAGACCTTTGTTTACGTCTCAGGGTGCGTATATTCAGATCGGCTGTGGGTTCGTGGGATTTTTCTTGTGGGTTCTCACCATTCACCATTATTTCCTCATGGAGAATTGTGAGGTTTTTTTAGAGCCACGCTGAATTCCGAGGCCAAGGGAGAATTTGATTCTCATGTAATTACATAGCTAAAAGAGAATCTCTTTAGTCCATGGCCAAATGGCAGAATTTCTAAGATCTATTCGCTATTCATGAATCTTACTACAAAATAGTGTTAAGTTTTTTATTGAGGCCACATTGAATTCCGAGGCTAGGGGAGAATTCTCCTCACGCAACTGCAATAGTTGAAATAGAATCTCTTTTAGTTCATGGCCCAAATGGCGGAATTTCTACGACCTGTTCACCA